>NW_010230130.1:14283-19173 GCF_000690775.1 Eurypyga helias | reverse complement strand
CCTACAGTTATGGTATCATTTTTACTGTATCATATAAAAATTCCTTTGTATTGACACAAACTCAATCCAACAACCAGAAATTTCTTGCCTTTACTTTAAGCTATAAGCAGACTTTATTTACGATAAAAACATATGTTGCAATCTGTTGTTAAGGAGGACATCCCCACTAGACCACATCCAAACAATACTAAAAAAATCCCGAGATATCAAAAATCCCAACATAGCTCGTTTTCAGGAGGAGTGAGAGTCTCTGTGGGATCCCTCCAGCCAGATGGAGACAGCTACCATGTGGGCACCAGCAGCTGAGCCAGGCAACAACTCCAGCAGCGTGGGAGGAATGAGTCCTTTCCAGCACATGGTCTGTCTCCACACGGAGCAGACATCCAAAGCGGATCAGGTGAATTATGACCCAAACACAGCTACACTCTGCCAGTTTTACAACAGGAGCGGGAGCCGTCTCGGTGCAGCAGGGAAGTCTACAGCCTGTGGTTCAGCCAGACACGTTATAGAGTCACAGAATGGGTTGGGTTGGAAGGGACCTTGAAGCCCATCCAGTCCCACCCCCTGCCATGGGCAGGGACACCTTCCACTAGACCAGGTTGCTCCAAGCCTCATCCAGCCTTGCCTTGACACTTCCAGGGATGGGCCATCCTACATGCTAGGACCAATTCCTTCAGTACTTTCATGCAGCAGCAGGAGACTGGTCCACAGGGAGTAACAGGGATGCACTGAATCTGCCCATTACAGGATGCTGCAACATCCAAAGATATTCCCATGTGCTATGCCCACACAGAAGCCAGGGAACAGTAAAAAAAAAAAAAAACCACCCCCAAAACACACACAACCACACACAGAAAAACAGTTCACTCCGTTCCTGCTTTCCACTAACCCTTACCTGGGTATGCTGGAAGAGTTACACACTTTAACAGAATCATAGAATCTTTTAGGTTGAAAGACAGCTTTAATATCATCAGGTCCAACCATTAACCCAGTGCTGTCCAGCCCACGCTAAACCCTGTCCCTAAGCATGAATAATCAATAATTCAAGAGGTGCCACAGGTAGATCAGCTGGGTGATAGAGAACACACTCCAAAAGCAGAAGGAAATCCTGTGAAAAGCAAATGCACATGGACCCTAAAGCTCATAGGGGGGTTCAAGCCAATGGGGACCCCCACAAGCCAAGCTGAGCAGCAGAATTTTGGCTTTCATGTCCCCACAGCACCCACTAACCCCACTTTCGCCAAACGCCAAGCAACAGGCAGAAAAACATTTTTCCTTTTTCAGCTTGTCAATGCTGTGAGCGCTTCTCCATTTGTCAGGATTTAAAGTTAATCAAAAGATTTTACTCTCTCTTATTTCTTTAAACTGCAGAATCTATTTACAGCCAGCTGCTTCTTTTTGGGTAGGAAAAAAAAAAAAATGAACCCTCCAACACATCCTTTCTGTTCTGATCTTTCCTGATCAATACAAATCCCCTCAATCCTTACCTCTCTGTTTTGAACAATTCAACGCGTTCATCATTAAGACCGAGTCTTACAGTATCAACCTGGTTATCCCAGCAGGATAACCTCAACTTCATCAAAATGAAATCAACCTGTCAAATATATCACAGGCATGGTCCTATGCCAGGGCAAGTCTGAAAAATTAGCTTGGTCAAGATGCTCAGGAGATAAATAGCCACCTTATTTTTTGGTGAACATTTGACCCTCCCTTTTGTTGTCAGAAATCCAAAGCCTTTTCCAGGAGGTATACCTGTTTTTCCTCCAGTCTGCTAGTTAGAAAGACACTGATGTGCCCAACATCATCTTTGCTACATAAGGAGGAATTAGAGGTTATGAATGGCAATCTCTAGTTGAATTAAGAGGCTGTTGTGGTGTGGAGGCTACAGAACTGCTTCTAAACAATTTAGAAGGGTGACAGTACTTACGGGGAGCGTGATAGCATGGGTCTCTGCCAATACATCCATCCTCACCTTCTGCAGTGGGTAAATACATCCTAATTTGGGGTAGGACAAAGGGAGCCCGAAATATCCTCCCACACCTCCTCATCAATGATCTGATCATGACTTTCCGCATTTATTGTCTTGTTTGCCATTGTCCCTTTAGCAAAATATAACATAGAGAGGAGGGAAATCAATCCAGATAGGTCACGTAACCCACATGAGATCGTGCAGCAAATCAGTATAAGAACTGGGATCAGGGTTTTTGCTCTCTCACTCCCATATCTAAGAACACCTAAAGACAAAGGATCCGGATCAAGCACACTTTTCAGTGGGAGCAGAATCATGATGGTCATATTAATTCCTCAGCTTTCATTTGTATTTCATGGCAGCTTTCCTCTCATTAAAAACGGCTCTGGCATTTTCTTAAACTAACTGAAATTGTCTTCATTAATAACATAGTCACATCCACGGAGTATGAAAATATGCTACTTGCTCCATTATTGTCAGTATTGTTTGTTTCATTTGTATGAAAATGTCCATAATTGGCAATATTTCCATAAATTAGTTGATATCATGCTAACAAAATGTTACAGCTTGGCACAAATGAAAAGATTTATGTCTACAAAGTCTCAATTCATCTTGAAGTTTAATTATAAAAATTTATTGTTAACTTTCTGGGTTTTTTCCTTAGTAAATGCCCCAAGACAAGAAATAATTATCATAAAATGCAAACATGGCTCCCGGAGGTAACCAGCACAAGGGTTATTTATCAGCTAATAGGGTATCTTAGTGTTTGATATCATGCAAATCCCCCATCATTATGGAGATTTAATTTACACCTTTCATTTCTTTTTCTTTTGGTAATGCTTTATTAAATCCATTTCAGACGCTGAGTGTTATCCGTTACCACAATAATTGTACCTCTGATTTATTCCTTTCTGGACATGTGGCATTGCCAAGAAAACAGCTTATCACTTAATGATGTGAAGGGTGAAGGGGTTTGCAATGCTTTCCTGCCATTCAAAAGCCATATTAACTAATAGTTTCCACAAGTGATAACCATTCTTGGGCATTTTGATCTTTGTGTGAGGGTCTCTACAGCTCACCCCTCCTTCCAGCAGTCCAAAAATCACAGACTGGCAGTTCTTTCCATTGGAGAAGGTGCAAAATCAATCTTCTCCCCTTGCCGACAAGGTTAACCCCCTCCCAGCTGCATAATGGCCATCCCCTTGATATTACCTGTGGGACTCCCAAAACCACAAGCAAACTACCCTGCAACTGTGTAGCTCAGGTTCATTTACACCTCAGGGCTGAAATGAGGGAACAGGCACGCAAGCAATCGTCTCAGCACAGACTTCCAAATCCAATCAAAAGATTATCAGGGTTTTGCGCCAGCTGATGGCATGGGCATTTCTTCCTTCCCATATTTCTTCACAAGAAAGATTTGGAAAAGATAAAAGAGGATGACAATTCAACTTCAGTCAAAAAAAGTCAGCTTTCTCTTCCAGTACATGACAAGGTTTGCAAAACCCTGACTGATTTGCACCAAAACAGCAATCCCATGTGATCATGGTTATACCCCAACCGCTGCCAACGTATCACTTGCTGACCTAGCTTCACACTTGGCCCAAAACCCCTAAGAGAAGCCGAGCTCCATGATCACTGCTTGTTGGACCTGCCCAAGCCAAGCAGAGCCAGCTCAAACATCTACAGGAACTTCAGGTCCAGCTTTGCTGTGGGCACAGGCAGAACACCAGACTTCACAGACCATGGAAGACAGTCTTTCCTGTGCCCAGCATGCAAACCCCTGCTTCCAGTTCACAAGCAGTGCAGGGAAACTCAGGTTGGACATGAGATTGTTCCCAGCGCGGGTCCTTCTCTTCAGCTTCTCCCCTCCGTGCATCCGAGATCATACATATCCAACACTTCACACTGCCACCTGGAATGTCCACACAGCATCAGCTGACAGAGAAATCAAATGCCCATAAACAGTTATGCCTTCCCCAGGATAAAGCTAGTGCAGTTTACGTAATTATTTCTGGTCCTTGATGAGAATTAGCTGCAGACGTAAGCGGTATATGCCCACCATCAGCCATTTCCTAGCTGCGACGCAGATGCTCGGACCATATTGTTGTCAGTACAGTTCCCCATCCTGATACTGTATCCTAACGAACCATATAATGTGCCAATTTACGGTGCGGATGGGCTGACGTCTTCATAAGGAGCAGCACTACACACCGCAGTGCCTGAAACACCCACCTGTGCGCTGATTTGCTGCTCAAAGAGGGGTTTCTTTTCCTTCTCACCAAAAGAGATGGAGCATCCTCCAGGAAAATTGTTGGGATTGTGCTTGCCGTTTCCCCAAGGTGTTTGCCACACAGCTTCCAGTCCAAAGAGCATCACATGATTAAGGGTTTTTAGGTTTTAAGGAGGATTAAGGTTTTAAGGCTGCCGCATTTGCTCTTCAAAACTCTCCTTTAACAGCCATCTTCAGCAAACTGTCCCAGCTACGACCAGACTTTGCTGACGCCTCAGTTTTCTTCAGCTGAAGGTCATTTTGCTAAGTGTAGCGAGAAGAAATGTGGCTACGGGTTTAACATCAAGAATAGGGGTCAGGACTCCTGGATTTCCATTTCCAGCTCTTGCAGAAATTCAGGGTATGCCCTAAACAAGTCATTCGGACCTGATTGTCTGAGAGCCTGCACAGGGTCCGAGAGACTTGCGGAGGCTCAGCACTTCTGAAAATCATAACCTTGCTTTGTGCCTCAGCTAATCCAGCCGAAGAAGGGCATTGTGCTGCCGCAGCAGGAACACAGAGAGCCTTTTCAAGGCTTGTAAAGCTCCAAGATCATCTTTTAAAAGAAAAAAGGTGGCATAGAAGTGCAAAGCACTCTTAAGAGCAGAGTCACACTTGCACATATACAACCCTCTCGGCAGCTTTTTCACAC
>NW_010230130.1:6982-14185 GCF_000690775.1 Eurypyga helias | reverse complement strand
TTTTTTTTTTTTTTTTGTGCTTACGAAGCTGGGCAAGTACTTTTTAAATTGTGAATGAATGTTCACGTCAAATATGGAGGAGTGCCTAGAATTCGCGGGTATAATTTTTCTGGGATGACAAAGATACCCCTGCGACGGTGATTCACTTCGACGCGACTGTAAGCGTTCTGCCAGCAGCGCGCAAGTTCGGCTTTTGCTAACGCAGAAGTGATTCATATTTTTGACGTCGTTATCAGATAGAGGGATATAAACTTATCCTGTAGGAGAATAAATAGCATGAGTCACCCTTCTTTTAGACACATTTATTCAGTGCTCTTAACCTAATTGGGCCTGTATTTCTACAAGTAGTATTCAGAAAGACAGACAGAAGAATTATGTTCTTTGAAGGCTTACATGGTGCTTGTAACTCCTCCTGTGATGAACTGGAAATGGCACAAGCATGAAACCTACGGACAGGACAGAAGCTTCTCCTCAAATTTTGTACTTCCATCAGTTCCCTGTACATCTAATGACATTATATTTCTTAATACTCAAAACCAAAATACACTTCAGATATTCAAAATCTGTGACATTTATTCTAGACACCATCACACAACAAAATAAATCACTATATGGGAGTGTCCAACAAAGCTGTTTTGGGACTGTTGTAAAGACTCCTAAAAACTCAGCATTTTCCACAGTGGAGGTTTTTCAGGTAATGTCACAATAAGGAGACTGTGGATGGGGAGGTGCAGGCATACAGCAGACTCGCAGACCTGCCCTGCTCCATTTTATAGCACTGCAATAATGTTGCCCGTTTCAGAATAAAGGTTCAGCTCAAATGGCCACTGAAAGACACCCCCAAAGAGCCCCTTCTGTGCAAGTCCCAATGCTCAGACACCTCTGCTTCCAAAAAAACCACATAAAACACAGGAACCAATCCCTTGTAAAGATGTACAGAGCTGCTGAAAGCATAAAACTCCAGGCGTAAATCAAGGCAAATGCAAACTGACTTTAGAAACTTTTTCTCCAGTCCTAAATTTCCATAACCCAGTGAACAGGAACTCATGCCAGCACTTCCATTAAAAGAGATATAAACAAATTTTTGTTTGAGGAAGGCTTCCTTTTTTTTCCCCCCTTCTATTTCACTATGATCACTATTCATAGCCCAGTTTTCACCTTCAAAGCACATTAATTCTCTTAATATTCTTGTGATGTAAGTGATTATTAGTCTCGTTTTATGGATGAGGAAAATGACGCAGAGAGGTTAACTGACTTGCCCATAGGCCCAGCTCTATAGATACATAAAGATATAGAGAGATGTTTCACATTTATTAGTTTTAATATCATCTCAATCCTGCAGTGTTGGACTGGTGGTAATTAAGGGAAGTGGCTTTAACAGGCAGCTCCTTCCAGGTAAGGAACCACAGCAGCTCTTTAAAGCCACTATAAAACAGTTCTAAAATAACTTCCTTGTGTTGTACAGGCACGTGCAGAGAGGGAAGCTTTTTAGCACCGCTCATTTTGGATGGTGGATACAACCTGCTTGGTGCTTGGGTGCTCAGGACCAGCCACCGACAGACTTTTGGCAGACGAGGTGGGACAGCACTGCTCCATCACAGGACCCCTGCAGGGAGGCATCTCCTGCACTTTTCAAATGTGAGGGAATGCTCCCCAAACAGCACTTTTCTGCAGCACTTCGGGATATGTCTTCGGGTAATTAAGTTAATTCATGTTGTTTCTCCCCAAGCTTTATTGTGCCAGCTAAGCCTTGCTATATGACAAGTCAGAATTTCCTGCATAATCTAGTGAGTGAGAGTGTGTGTGTGTGTGAGCACCTCTACCAAAAAGCACCTGGAGAGCTTCTTAACTTCAGACTCTTAAGGAACAATTTGTGTTTTAATGTAAAAATTCCCAGAAGGACAATTGAACAGAGATAACTTCTAAAAAGCAAAGTAATCATAAGTTAGAATCAAGTTGTCTTTATGGCTAATTTTCCTCCACTGTAACCAGAGCATGAGAAATATCATAGAAAAATACTTTGGTTGTTAAAACTACCCATAAACCTCTAAGAGTATCTTTCAGATCCTTGTAGTCTTTGGTGTCTCTGAGTACCACTACAGCATTGTGCTGGGCCTGCACAAGAAGTCAGGTAGGATGCTCATGGTTCTGCAAATGGGTTGTGGTCTTTCACCTTCCTGGGAGATAGCTTTTAGATAATTTCAGAAGTGGCACCCCCTCTTGAGCAGGGAAGTTCTGTGCACGGTGCTGCACATATTCCCAGAGGCACCAGCTGCCCCTTGGTGAACCTAAGGTATGCCAACCCTTCACTGCCTCCATGCAAGATAAAAAGAAGTCACTAAAGAGGTGACTTAACTATTAAACACCAAGACACCAATCTTGGGTCAGGAAATGCCCAAAAAGCAAGTTCCTGGAATCTGGAAGTAGTATTTTGAGGACATCACTCTTCCTGCTTGCCTTACTTTCTTGTTCCCTGGGCTGTGTTTTTGATCACTGCTGAAAACAAGGCATTAGGAAAGATTAGGATTTTTTCTACTACTTGATTATTATGTATTACAAGGTCAGCCTGCAAACAGAAACAGTAAGGCAGAACTGGTCAGCCAAGGCATTTGACTATGCAGCACGGGTAGCAAAGAAAGTTATCACTAGCAAAACACAGGCTTGGAAAGGAAGAGTGGAAAGTGGTATTCAGACAGAGAAAAAAAAAAAAAAAGAACAAGTTTTCTGACCAAGGCAACCAAAACCCTAGGAATGACTGTTCTGGAAAAGCACATAACCCATTTCGCCTCCTCTTGTGAGCCGCCTGCGACTCTTCTTGCACAAATAACACAACACGCCTAGAGAAACTGGTAGCCTGGCTCTCGTCTTTATATTCAGAAACAGAAGCAAAGTATGTGGTGCTTTGCCTCTTCTCAAGCATAGAAATGAAATACAGCCCTCACATATAGATAATAAGCTACTTGAACACAACAACAGCCTCCTGCTGCTCCCCAGACTTCTAAAGGGTTTCACACAGCAAAAGCCTGACTGTCCACTGGTGCTAAACAAGTATTTCTATTAAATATCTCTGTTGAAGACCATTGATGGCAAAGTGCCTCTAACTGGATGGCATGACAGCGTTTTAAATACAGTCCCAACAAGATCTGAAGATATCCAAGGAAAAGGAGAACATCTCCTTGGGGAGGTCATGTAGGGAAGCATCTTGCTCCAGACTGGGTGGCTCAACATGACCAGAGACAGGATATCACATCGAAGTAGTGGTTTCCTGCAAATGCTCTTGTAAGCCATACTTTTGCAATTACAGGGTTTCTAATACACTACCATCTGATTTCTCAGCTCTGAAATAAATTAATTACACAGTGCCTGACCCACAGCCTCTGGTCTAATCACCCCAATGTCAGCACTCCCTTGTATTTTGAAGATGCAGTTACCATTTAATAAGGATCTTGCTCCCCACTAATTGTCCCTTGTAATGAGCTTTCATTAAATTTAATTTCTTTAATGCATTCCTCTGATCTGACTGATTTGGACAGTCATTCGGCTTTGTGTTGGCACTCAACGGAACGCCTGCTCTGTTTGGCTGTGCTCCTTTTAAAAATAAAAGTAGTAGTAGTGTTCAAATGCTTGTACAGCATTGATGGAAACAGTTTGCAGTACGTCTGTAAGAGCAACAGGTTGGAGTGAGCCTAATTTGGGGCAAAAGAGCAAAGTCATTCTGCACTGCAGCAGAAGCACTTTTTTTCCCATGCATTCCCATGCTCAGCCCATCTAAACCAACACATTTAGTTGGCCATAGATGCAATAATGGCATTGATTAACACATAGTGTATCAATTAAGCAGGTTTCTCCACCTACCAGACCATGCTGAGCACCTCTGCTGCATCTCCCATGATGTCCTGACCCTCCGACTGACCCCTGCATCAGCCTGTCTCTCCACACCCCTCAGTGCCATCAGCACCAGCATCTTATTCACTAGACAAATCAAGGAGGTGAATGCAGAGTCTGAGCGCTAGATTTAGTTTTACATTTTAATTGGAGCCCAAGGCAGAGAGTCAATCAAGTCTGCCAGGTGTCTTCTGGAGCACAAGGGCAGCACGGCTGCCAAGCAGCAGCCTTAGCCCACCTGCCAGAAAACATGACTTTCAAAAACTGTATTTGCTTGAGTCTTAAATTATTAATCCATTCTCTTCAGGTTTGCTATCAAATCATCTCAATTGGTTTGCGGTTTATTAAAAATGTCCTGCACATCTGGTCTAATCAGCCAGAGGAGAATCATCCATTTGATTGTCAATAGCAATCCCAGGATATCAGCTTGGTAATCACAGCATTTTCCACCTCACCGGCTCCCGGGAAAGGTGGTCTAATCACCACTGACATGGAAAGGACTCCCAAGTGTTATAGGCACAGTCCAAGCAAACATGCTGCTCTCCATAACCCCAAAGCCAGCCTTTTAGGGTGGAAAGTATGGCACAGCAGAGAGAGCACAACCATCACAATCATCAGCAGTGCCCATAGAAAAGCCCACCCACATCTGCCATCACAGACTAGCCCCAGCTACTCTTCTGGACCATGGGGTATCGGACAACGCAACTTGGAACTACTTTTCCTACACACCACAAAACCTGTCCGAGTCCGGCTTTTCATGTCCTCGTATCTGAAGCCAGACAAGCCCTACAAAAAGAGCAACCCCAGAGAGCACATGCCAAGGATGAGACATCCAAAGGAGACTTCTCCTGCTCTTTTTCACACCTTAAATGTATGCTAGTGGAAAATATGGAAAGGTTTATAGCATACTGGAAAGGTTTGAAACCCTCTGTTCCCTCCTTTGCCAACTGGAGCTGGAAGGAGAGGTTTGATGTGGAATGAACAGCCTGTTCCCTATACACAGTCTTTGTATTTCTATACGTATGCTTACATACATAGGTTATCCTTGACACTGAGGAGCTTGTAAGTAGAGTTTGAGAATAATCACTCACACAACCTGCAGCTATTCACAAGAAAAAAAAAAAGGAAAAATAACAGGTTAAAAAGATACCAACAGGAAGATGTACTTGTTGCCATTAGAAGTACCTCCAGCTCTCCAGTAAAATGGGGAAAAGCAGAGCCTCATCAACAACAGAACCTGCCATTGCACTGAACTAGAGCCATTCAGAGACAGAACACTGTCAATTAACATCCTTAACGGGTCATAGCCTATATATTTCTTTTCTTCTCGTCTGCCACAACCTTACCTTTTGTTACATCTTCACAACTGGTTTCCATATTTAAGAAAAGTTTCCTTGATACTTTGAAGAGTTCATTTGTCTTAAATGCAGGTATAAAGAGTTTGCTCTAGGGAAAATATAGGGGAATAGGGTATTCCTGCTTGATGCATTGGTGTAGAAACCAAAACACATTACAGTACACGATCGATCCCCCGCCGGGAGCTGCAAGCGCATTGCCTCTGCCATGTAGCATAGAAAAAGACCTTGTTAACATTTCTGAGAGGCAATGACTTATCTGAGGGAATTGAAGCCTTGATGCAGAAGTATTAAAAGACATTTGCTTTTTAGTTCAACAAGAAGTGCAAAGTCCCCCACCTGGGGAAGAAGAGCTCAACATACCTGTCGTGGTTTAGCAGTACCAATTGCACTGAGGGCCACCAAAGCATGAAGAAGCATGGTTGAACACGAGCCAGCAATGTGCCCTCACTACAAAGGGGAGCGATACACTCAGCTGCACTACACAAAGCATTGCCAGCAGGTCAAGGGAGGTGATCCTTCCTCTTCACTGAGTGTTGGCGAGGCCACACCTGGATAACTGGGTCCAGTTCTGGGCTCCTCAGTAAAAGAAAGATATGGACGTACCAGAGAGAGTCTAAGGAAAGGCCACAAAGATGATTTAAGGGTCTGGACCATCTCTCCTATGAGGAAAAGCTGAGAGACCTGGGACCCCTTAGCCCAGGAAAGAGAACGTTCAGGTGATCATAGAATGGTTTGGGTTGGGAGGGACCTTAAAGTCCATCCAGTCCCCCCCACTGCCACAGGCAGGGACACCTTGCACTAGACCAGGTTGCTCCAAGCCTCATCCACCCTGGCCTTGGACAGTTCCAGGGATGGGGCATCCACAGCTTCTCTGGGCAACCTGTCCCAGTGCTCCCACCCTCTCCATGATCTTACCAATGCGTATAATTACCTGAAGGGAGAGAGCAGAGAGGATGGAGCCAGGCTCTTTCCAGTGGTGCCCAGTGGCATCAGATGCAGCGTGTATAAACTGAAACATGGGAGGTTCCCTCTGAACATCAGAAAACACCTTTTTGCCATGAGGGTGACTGAGCAATGGAACAGGCTGCCCAGGGAGGCAGTGGAGTCTCCATCCTTGCAGATGTTCAAAAACCATCTACACACAGTCCTGGGCAGCTGACTGTAGATGGCCTTACTTGAGCAGGAGGGTTGGGCCAGATGAACTCCAGAGTTTCCTTCCAGCCTCAGCCAGCTGGTGATTCTGTGATTCCACATGTGTTTTTGTTGTTAACATATGCACAGCAGTTATTCTGCTATGAAGTTAGCATCCAGACAGCTGCATGGGACAGACAAGTCAAGCGTAGCCAGCACAAAGGAAAAGCAGTGAGGCTTGGAGAAAGCACACACACAGGAGCTGCTCACACCCTGAGCCGATGAAGGGCTACCAGCATCACCAGCAGCCTGTAACTACCTACAAGTCAGAAATGTGTCATTATTTTCAATGAACAATTTAATTCATTAAACACAGCATTTCCCTTTCTGTCCCTGAATGCTCTGCGATCAGATGATGATGCTTTTAAACATGATTGCTGTTTACAATTGCCCAGGAAGCCTGTTGCTCCCGCACTCCACATTTCTCATTATTTTCCCCATGAAGGAGTCACTTACTGGGCAGGCTTATTTTTCCCCAGCTGCATATTTTGAGGAAGAGTATTTGTAAAGTGCCAAAGACTGGCAATTATGAGCAATTGTAAGGATCTGTTCTAGATCTAAGGTATAATAAGACCTGCAAAAATGGCCATAAAAACATATTCAATGCAATGTCTCCTGTGTTTCTGCAACAGAAAACCTCCCTCGTCTGAGTTGTATATGTACAGGCTGGGTGGAGAATGGATTGGGAGCAGCCCTGAGGTGGTGGACTTGGGGGTATGAGGGGATGAAAAGCTGGACATGAGTCTGAGATGGCTCCGAGGGCTGGAGG
>NW_010230130.1:0-6518 GCF_000690775.1 Eurypyga helias | reverse complement strand
TCTGGTGGAAGGTGTCCCTGCCCATGGCAGGGGGTGGCTGGGTGGGCTTTAAGGTCCCTTCCCACCCAAACCATTCTGTGATCCTATTTTCTGGGGTTGATCTTCTCCTAGCACAGCACACGGTGAGGCAGCCCAGGGACTTAGAGAGGTGACAGAAATGGCTTTGAGAGGTGGATGAAGAGCTGGGTCATGGTTGATGAGCTTGAGCTGAGCTGGGTGTCTATGACAACGTACCAGAGAGAGACAAGGACTTGATGGGAATAGGGGAACAAGCCTGGACTAGAGGTGAAACATCAGCATTAAGAGATCTAACATGCACTGGAGTGTCACCATCCATGAACTCATGATCAGAGATCAGCCACACAACTCTACAAAAACCCAGAAGGAGAAAGTGGAGATCTTGTAGACTCTCAGAGGTATTTGAGGGGCAGAAAGTAAGCTGGCAAGGTGTCCTGAAAGTAAATAAAAATTTTCAAGGACAAGCCCCATGCCTTGTGGGGGTACTAGGTACTGCAAGGGCTGTCAGGGTAGGGCAATTTTTCATACTTTTAGGGTTTTCCTCAGAATCCCAGACCCAAGTATCACCTCATGCATAGAGGATCTCCTTTGAGCTGTGCCAACAAGCAGACAGACCATCGCTGAGAGCACCCTGTGAAAGAGATTTAAGTACATTCTGAAGAAAATAGGAAGGCTCTGACACTAACTGGGTGATTAATTTTTTTTTTAATTGCACTGTTTTCAAAGCAAAGTAGTGATTTAGACAGCCTGAGTAGCTCCCAGATGAAAATTTGACCAGGAATTGAATTCAAAAAGCTAATGAATCAATGGAGATCTTCTGGATTTCTTCAGAGAACATATGCTTGTTCCAAGTACTCCTAAATCAAAGTGAAGGTTGCAAGTACAAAATACTTCTGTCCTCAGCATGTCATCTCAGTCAGGGACAGGCAGGCTGGTGACAGAGACCAGACTCCATCAACTCCAGTCCTTTTAAAAGATTATTCATTGCAAATTATATCAGATATCCTAGGGGATTGTATGATGAGTAGCCTACCTTAGCAGGGTGCAGGCCTCTGGCTCAGGAGGTCATTTCCATCAATTTATCTTTTACATTAAGCCAATTAATCATCCATTAAGAACTGCAGTGGCATGCAAGTTGAAAGCACATAGAAAATACTATGGGCAATATAGTCTCTAAAAGAGCACAGGGAGAGCTGAGCTTTCCAGTGCTGCATGTGGGCACTGAAGAGCAGAGTCATTTTTTGATGAGTGGCATTAAACACTGCACTTCCAATTTGAGGGATTCGGGGTAGGGGAGAAACTGGACAGGATAACCCTGCCTGTGCCCTTTGCATGGTAGAAGCTAGTTCATCCCTCCAGATCCAGAAAAGCAAATGAGCTCAGTCACAAAAGGCAAGAGATAATTATCACGTTAGAAGCTTTGCAGGGTCCAGTCCTCGGACAAGAACAAAAGGAAAGTTTTAGTTCATTTTCAGTTAAGGGTGAGTATAGGAGTTGCATATTAGGAACAGTCAAGCCCTACGCTAGATATCTATATAATCATTTTTAATTATAATTTCATAATAAGCACCTTGCAAAACAGATCCATCATCCCACCCAAGCACATAATTGCTCCAGTAATGAAGATAAAACTAAGACCCTTAATCTGTTTCTTCCTCTTCTCACTGCTGCACATCCCATCACTATCAGGTCTGGAAGTCTGCAGGAGCAGAGGCAGCAGAGTGTTTCATGGCAGTCTGTCACTTTCTGCTAATCTTCCAATGCCTAAAATCATTTTAAATCCACTCCTGTCTTTTTTCATTTGCATAACTGTCTAGAAAGAACAGTCTAAAAAGGCAGAGTCTGATTTAGTGTGAATGAACATGTCACAAAACATTTCCAACTCTGCAGCACTTGTGTAAATCTTTCATGATTTAAAAGTTGCCAAGTTACCAATACTGTGAGTATTATAAAGTACTGGGCTCCAAACTCTGTGTGCACAAGAAAAAAATGCAATGTCAAGATAGGCTTCCCTTCTCAGGAGCTAGGTTTCCTTCTGAAAGCAAAGATGTTATACACTGAAATTATTTATATTCAGTGCCAAAATAGGTTTGGCGAAGGTTAAACTTCTGACAGTTTTGGTGAAAAATAAGGACATTCAAAGCATTTTTCTGCTTGGAGGGGAATTAAGGTTAAAATATATAATGATTATTATATAAAGTTAAAATATATAATGCATAAAATGCATTTTTGATGCATTTAGTTAAAGTGTGTCTATATTTTCTTATCCTGAAAAATTTTCCCCCCTCAAGGGGTCTCTGGAATGCTCTAACCCATGTGGGCTGCCCTCTCTAAGGACAGGGCCAGCCCCTGGCCATCATGCAAAAGATGCAAAAACCCTCCTGACTATCAGGTGTCCAAAAAAAAAAAAAAAATCCAGATACAAACTAGCACGCAACATCTGTGAATCCCAGCTTCGCTTCTCCGATTTACCAGGGTCAAGACCTTGCTGATGTGCTGCACAGCATGTAGGAGTGCCATGCTGCAAGTAAACTTGGAATTATTTATGTCACCATAAGAAGCTAAACACTCAGCAGCCCTCACGCTGCAGCAAACTGCACTGGTGCCTATTAAATGCCCAAGTACTGGCACAGAGCACTACAAATAGAGCAAAACTCAACTTTTTGCCTCTATTAGAGGCAAGCTTTCCATCAACAAGCACCCATCCATGCAGAATATCACACACAATGACCATTCAGAGGTGCTGCACAAGGTGAACCAGGGGATCTGCTTCACACCACCCTTTTTGGGGTTTTGCATTTGGCAAGCCTATCTCTGCCCCTGAAAGCTCGTAAAAGCATGTTGACAGGAGCTCTCTCCCCATCTGGAGGCCAGGAACAGCCTATTGCCTGAAACAAGAGCCTTAATCTTCCTCCCCATAAACAGAATCACTCAATATGCTTGATTTCCTATCGCGCTCTGCACTATAGAGCGTTTTTTTCGTTTTTCCAAGTACAAGTCTTTTTCCCCAGCGTTCCTCACATTCAGATACTTATTTCAGGTTTATATTTATCAGAACTATTCTTTTCCCTCAGACTGGCAGAACACCTCTGGCAGAAAAGCTGAGAGATCTCAGAAAGTGATTTTTCAATGAGATTTTCCATAGCAAGAAATACCTCCGCTCCTGAATAAGAGATGATCGCAATCCCTAAAGTTTCTCTCAGGACTTGCAACATGAGCGATAGACATTTTTGCTTCATATGCCAGCACAGTAATATCAAAAAAATCATTGTAGTTCCCCCTAAGAGAAGAATGTAAACTGGCAGCACTGTTTGTTTCCATTAGTTACTGAATGTTGTCATCATAGGTCCATCAAACCCCATTCACCCGTTTCTAACCCAAACGGCAGTACAGCCTCAAAATCCTCATTCCCTGCCCAACACACATTGAGATGTGCGGAATATCTGCTTTATACCTCTGAAGATTTATTGGACAGACAGGGTTTTCAGAATAGAAGCAGTATCTTGGATTTAATCAACTGGACACAGCTAAAGCATGATGAGCACACAACACAGGCACAGGAGCTTCTCTTCAAGTGTGATGCACAAGCTGAAAACCTCAAGCTAAGCAGAGATTTGGAATAACTGCTGCAAGTTTAAGTTAATTATATTAACCAATGATACAATCTAAGGGGAAAATGTAGCTGTAGAGCACAGAAATGGTGATCACCCTCTTTGTGATGCAGAAGGCAAGAAGTTATCATAGGTGAGGGGTAGCAAAAAGCATGGGCGCAATGGGAAGTGTCTTGAAGCCAATTTCTTACTTGAATTTAGGACTTTTATATTCAGAGATATAAATTTTTACCTCTCTGGCTGCCATTAGAAAGTTTTATAGGTCTCCTTTGAAGAAGGAGTTGCAAGTCCTAGCGTTTGTCTTTCTTCTGTAGGTATCCAGGCTGAATTGGGGTCATCGGGAGGTTCAGTTTTATTTTTCCCATACTGTATTCCAGCACTGTACTGAAGGGAGTCTCTAAATGATGATTCTCTAACCCTGCTCTTAACAGCCTCCCAGCACCTCGTGGGAGTGATGTGAACCCAACTGACCGTGCCATGGCATAGGAGGATGGACCAGTCCATGTCCCTTCCAGCACTTCTCATTTGCAGGTTTAAGTACTCAGTTGAGAATAACCACGGGTTTGTTTACTACATGAACACATGCCTCACATCAGTGCAGTTTAAATATAACCTATAATGCGTTTTTTTCCCACCTGTTGTCAACCTAACAAAGTTCTGTGCAATTCTCTAGAGATTTCTCTTATAATACGTTTATTGACTTTATGCCAGAAGCGCCAGTGAAAACAGAGCGAAGTCTGTTGGAGACAGATTTCACAGCAGAGCTGCTAAAAATAAAACCCAGAATATGAAACTGAACTGTTTTTGTCAAAAAGGAGTAGGCTTGTTATAAGTACTTTCGAAGGAAGATCCTCTTCACAGCCTGCACTACTTCTACTTCCCAGAAGAGCAACTGCAGCATGGACTGGGCTGTGGTTCAGTCCTACAAGGCATCATACCTCACAAGCAGAGTGCTCCACAAAACGTGGCTAGCAGCAGTGGCTGCTGCATTCGCTGTGATGGTACCTGCTCCCTGAAATCAGACACGAGGAGATCTGCTCTCTGCAGTTAGGGTAAGCCTGTCATCTTTTGGTTTTTGATAGTATTTCATTATTTACTTTTAAAATCCAAGGATTTGAATGCAGCAATACAGGCAACTACTTCAACACACATAGACCAATGTCCTCAACATACGTGTATTTTTATATGCAGACATAGTCCTGTTAGTGCTCTCTGTGTGCTCACCTGGTCCCATCACCAAACAGGATCCAGGCTTAACCGATCCTGGCTGCAGGCAGGTGTGATGCTACAGACCATGCTGCTGCCCTGAGAAGGTACCAGCAGTCCTTCTCCATGGCTGGTTTCTTGCGATGGGTTGGAAACCATTAGAGTTTCAACACTGTGCTCAACAGCACAAGCTCGGTATTCCCACCTCTCCCATCCAACAGATCGGTGCACCACCTCCGATTCAGTGCAAAAATAAAATTGAGAAAGGATTCAACAGAACTAGGAAAGGAAAGAGTCAAACATATAACTGATTTTCTTTTGCAGCCCACAGAGCCAGTGTAAGAGCAATAATTACGTGTGTTGGCTTAAAGGCAGCCGAGCATCACATGGAGTTGTATCCACAGCACTTTTCCCCTCTCTTAGCGGGGGACAGTGGCAAAGCTGAGTACCTGCTGGTCCTTCAAAGTTCCACAGATACTTTCCCAGATCTCTTCCACTCACTCTAATCCTCTCCTAACTCTGACTGGTGCCCAGGTCTCCTTCTTCAACCTTTATCTTGTTTCTGACTCTGCCTGCCCATTTGCTCCCCAAGAGATGCCTTGCAGTCACCCACATAACCACTGAACCTTCCCAGTTCCCAAACCTCCCAAGGACCACCCTCATTTCCAGCTCAATCTGTTCTGCCACCACCATAACCTTAAAATTTTGAGCAGCAGAATTAAGTGGACAAAATGGAATTTCCTGATGCTGAGGGGAAATCTCGAGGTGACTCTAAATATGCTACCTGATAGTATTAGATGCCCAAGACATGAAGAACCTGGGGTGTAGATATACCCACACAACACAAATTAATACGGTATTATTACATGTTGCACTAACAAGGACATAGTTAAACACAGAAATTGGCAAAGGTTTGAATTAGCTTCCCTAATTAAGAACTGCAAAAAAAAAGAAAAAATAAGCAGCAGTTTTTCCAGCCAAGGGGTAATAACCAATGCCTGTACTTTCAGAACAGGCCTGTTTCTTGTTAGATTACATTACCATGGCTGCATGCTGAGACATGTCACATTATATTAAAAACAACAAAACCTGCAATCTGTTTCCAGATCAGACATCAATAAAAACAACTAACAATCAGCACTCTGGGTACCTGTGAGAAAATTGATAATTTAATACCTTCAAGAGCTCTTTCCATTACAGAGACACTGATAACAAAAACAAACAGCATCTCTGAACGTACACACTTCTGAAAGCCCTTTCACAGTACACAGGGACAAGATCAACTGAATGGGACTGGAAAGATGGGTGCCAGCCCATGTCCCTGCAAAAGTCATGACAGGCAGTAAATAAAAGAAAGCTGTAAGGATTCTGTTGCATTCTTTCAAGTCCTTTCTGAGGGGAGCAGCAGGGAAGTTTTCATTGAGCCACCCTATAAACCCGAGCAGTGCCCACCCCCACCATCATCCAGACCCTATTGGCCTTAGAAGTAAGAAGTGGGCTCGTGGAAGATGCGTCCTATAGGGCCCTATAAGGGGAAATGAACTCGGTCTACACTGCTAAAAGCATTTAGATAACTAGCTCAGATTCATTCACAATATTGCCTGTGCCTAGGGGCAAGGGAAGATGACCTCTGTCCTTCCTCTCAGTCTATTTAGTCAGGCTTAGTCAGCGCGGGACTCGGCA
>NW_010230129.1:18086-19176 GCF_000690775.1 Eurypyga helias | reverse complement strand
GGATTTAGTTATGAGTTTATAACATTAGGTAACACTGCTGAAACAATGCTCTGCTTTTGTTTTCTCTACCTAGTTATCGTGTGGCTCCAGGCCAGTTTCTTTATCTTTCCATCATCTTATCTCATGGTTTCATATTCTTGCTATCCGGTTATTGAATGAAACCATGCATAGTTGCGTTGTGAGCCATGTGAACAGCCAACCTTAGATAACAATATATGCCATTATTTTAGTTCTTGTTCTACAGTTCCTTCTCATGTTTCTACTTGTTCAAGCACATTTCCACTCTCACTTCATTCAGACAACCTGTGTGTTTAAGACACAAATGTCTGCACAAGTTCCACATGAAAGTTTGGATTTCAAATTGCTTTCTTTTTGTATGTTATCAATCACTAACCTAACATATATAAACTAAATTGCTGGTTTTGTCTATCCTGTTGTCAGATGAGTACTAGCTGTACTCACCTAGGACGGCTCTTGCTTCTAATGTGTTTTGTCTGTTGTGCTTTCCAGTTCTTCTGTATCTTTTCAGTAAGAATGCTTTCAGTATAGGCTAATACATTGTCATAAATCTTGCTAAGGCATATTCAGTATTTGTGGACCTATCAACCTATCATCATGTAGTGTATTAAGGATTGAAGCTTATCAAATGCCCTAAAAGTAGGCACAGTTTTCTGGGCTTACCTCTCTGAAGATTGTATGTATCATGCACAACATCATTGCAAAGAACTTAAAAGCTTACAGAATGTTTTGTGACCAAAAAAAAAAGCAAACCCAAGGCAGTGACTGTCAGATACAATAGTCCCAGTCACCATTTGTTCAGCTCCTCTCTTGGCTTTCCATAATTTTCACATGGAAGTGTCCCAGTCACAATATAGTCTGATGGAAATCATAGAATATTTTAGGTTAGAAAAGACATTTAAGATCAAGTCCAACTGTTAACCTAATACTGCTAAGTCCACCACTAAACCATGTCCCTAAGCACCTCATCCACAGATCTCTTAAATACCTCCAGGGATGGTGATGCAACCACTTCCCTGGGCAGCCTGTTCCAATCCTGACAACCCTTTCCATGAAGAAATTTTTCCTAATA
>NW_010230129.1:0-17303 GCF_000690775.1 Eurypyga helias | reverse complement strand
GCCCATCGATCCAGCCTGTCCAGATCCCTCTGCAGAGCCTTCCTACCCTTAAGCAGATCAACACTCCTGCCCAAATTGGTGCAATCTACAAACTTACTGAGGGTGCACTTGATCCCCTCATCCAGGCCATTGATAAGGAAATTAAAGAGCACTGGCCCCAACACCGAGCCCTGGGGAACACCACGTGTGACCGGCTGCCAGCTGGATTTAACTCCATTCACCACAACTCTTTGGGCCCCAGCATCCAGACAATTTTTTACCCAGCGAAGAGTACACCCATCCAGGCCATAAGCAGCCAGTTTCCCTAGGAAAATGCTTTGGAAAACAATGTCAAAGGCTTTACTAAAGTCTAGGTAGACAACATCTACAGCCTTTCCCTTATCCACTAAGGGGGTCACGTTGTCATAGGAGGACATCAGTTTGTCTACAGGACGTGCATTTCATAAACACATGCTGACTGGGCCTGAACACCTGGTTGTCCTCTACGTGCCATGTGATGTCACTCAAGTCAAATGGGACCTCTCCTGTTAGCCAGGACTGCTGACAGATGATAGAAAGGGGCTTGGTGAGCAATTCCGCCAGGTCAATCAGTACCCTTGGGTGGATCCCATCCTGCCCCATAGACCTGTGACTGTCTAAGTGGTGTAGCAGGTTGCTAACCATTTCCCCTTGGGTTGTGGGGGCTTCATTCTGCCACCATCATTATCTACCATCACAGGGGGCTTGGTACCCAGAGAACAACTCATCTTAATATTGAACACCGAGGCAAAGAAAGTGTTAAGTACCTCAGCCTTTTCCTCATCCTTCACTATGTTTTGTCCTGCATCCAATAAAGGATGAAGATTATCCTTAGCCCTCCTTTTGTTTTTAATGTATTTAGAGAAACATTTTTATTGCCTTTCACATCAAAGTCCAGGTGAAATTATAGTTGGGCTTTGGCCGTTCTAATTTTGTCCCTGTACAACTTCATGAGATTCTTGTAGTCCTCCTGAGTTGCCTGCCCCTTCTTCCAAAGGTCATAAACTCTCCTCATTTTCCTGAGTTCCAGCCAAAGCTCCCTGTTCAGCCAGGCTGGTCTTCTTTCCTGCTGGCTCATCTTTCGGTACATTGGGACAGTGTGCTCCTGCACCTTTTAAGATTTCCTTCTTGAAGAATGTCCAGCCTTCCTGGACTCCTTTGCCCTTTAAGACTGCCTGCTAGGGACTCTGTCAACCAGGCTCCTAAACAGGCCAAAGTCAGTACTCCAAGGTAGGAGTTCTGATGACCCCCTCCTAACTTCTCTGAAAATCCAAAACCCTATCATTTTATGATGGCTGTGCCCAAGACAACCTCCAACCATCATATCACCCACAAGTCCATCTCTGATCACAAACAGCAGGTCCAGCGGTCACCTTCCCTTGCTGGCTCACTCACCAGATGTGTGAGGAACTTATATTCCACATGCTTCAGGAGACTCCTAGACCATTTCCTCTCTGAAGTATTGTATTTCCAGCAGACATCTGGTGGGTTGAAGTTCCCCACCAGAACAAGGGCTAAGGACTGTGAAACTTCTTCCAGCTTCTTACAGAGTATTTCATCTGTCTTCTCATCCCGGTTGGGTGGTCTATAACAGACTCCCACCACAATATCTGCCCTGTTGGCCTTTCCCCGATTCTTAGTGTAACAGACCAACTGTGAAGGGTTCACTTGCCTCAATTCTGGAAGCTGTGGGAGAATGGAGGTCGGTAGGCATGGAATGGGCCCTATGGAGACAGGGTCTTGCTCTGCCCCTAACTATTTCCTCTCCATCTTGAAACCCCACAACAATGCAGCCTTGACAGTCAGTGGAATGGTCTCCTCTGCGCCTGTGCCAACAAAGGTGAAATGCAGGTCACTGAATGTGTCAGGGCTTGCAAACCCCCAGATTCAACAGTGGAACGTCCTCAAACAAACAACTGCGCTTACACGCATACGCTACCCACACTCTGCCTAGGGGGGCTGTCCTAGGAGAACTGGAGCCTATAACAGACAGTCGATCCGCTGCCCAGGGGCACCCCGCTATCTGGGATCCACGCCACAGAGAAGACCAAAACAACGCCGCAACCCAGCCTGGTGATGCCTTTCTGTCTCTCTATCATTTCATTTTTCTCTCTCTCTTTTCCTTGCTCTCATTTTCTCTCCCTGTTGAGCATTTTCGTTAAGAGTGAAGCTTCAACCCTTGTTCAATAACACTGAAAACTGTTAGTTGCTTGGTGTGGAGATGTCAGTACAGCCCCAGGGATGGCCCCGGGGATGGTCCCAGAGAGATCCTGCCTGGCTTGTTTACCTGCAGCAATCTGTGCCTACGAGCCCTCGCTAAAGAATGATGATTGTTAGTTTTACAGCATGCTCTGATCTTAATCATAACAAAGAACACAGGGGTGGCCAAAAAGTCAAGCAGCTGTGTGTTTGTGAAACAGAGCAGAACGCTGCTTGTATGAGTGCTAAGCATGTGACTAAAGTGACATCCTGGAAAACCAGGAACTGTTAACATGCTGGTATGAAAGGAGAAGTATGAGAAAACTGCAGACCATGGCTCATTGGTCCCTGGGTTCATCCTGTAAGGGATATAAAAGGAAGACTGTGATTTTGAATAAATGATTCCGCTTCTGCATCCTAGTGGAGTCTGTGCCTTCAATCGCCACATGGATACACCTTGATTTGTCTCCAGGAATCTCAGATTTGCTTAGGACCAAAGCCTAAACCCAGGTCTCATGGTTTTGGTCCTTGACACTTATCCACAAACATGCAGCCCTATCATCACTATCATTAACTTCTAGACAATCAAAACACTCCTTAACATGCAGGGCTACCCCACTGCCTCTCCTTCCTTGCTTGTCCCTTCTGAAGAGTTTGTAGCCATCCAGTGCAGCACACTTCATCCCAAATCTAGGCTGGTAATGCCTTGCCTGTGCAGGAATAGATTCAAAGGTAATTTATAGATCTGCCCCTTTACAGAGTATAATCCCTCCTTAACAAACTTGGTTTTTACTTAAGTGCTAAACAGCATGCTATCTTACATGGGTCAGCTTGCAAGCTAGATTATTTGCAAATTATTCTCAGAAAAGAGTCTGAGGCTGTCTGGAGTACCCCACCTCTGAAGGGTACCTTTTCCACTTAGTCACGGATTCCAGTAGGCTAAGCTTGGCTGAAGCATTTGTAGAGGCTCAGCCGCTGGGATGTGGTAATTTAAATGTTGCAGTTACAAATTTTCTTGGCATTTCTGTTCTTTTTCTCTGCATTCCAGTCAACTCAGGGACAATCTAGAACCATGCAAGTGTGTTTTATAACCTGTTCATTACAAATAAATTGAATTAATTCTTCTGTGAAGTGGGATTGGGTTTTACAATACCGAAAGTGCTTCCTGGAAATCATGTATTCTGGCAGATACGGAAGTGCATAAACCTCTATGCTATCTTTTTCTAGGAGACAGCTTCAGTCAAGTTGGTTGGTGATATCAGTGCAGACAAATAAATAGTTATTTCCCCTTGCTGTAGTTTAGAGGAACCCTGCATAGGTGATGCAAATGTCATGGTGATGACCATGTTTCTTGTGGTACTGAAGATGAACCTTTGCTCTCCTTTGGCTCATTAAGGCTGTGGTTTATCTGATTATTTAAGCCTTGGGGCACTGGAGTATTTTCATTTTTTTCTGAGCGTAGGTATTTAGTGTTTGTTTGGAGGATTTTCTGAATTACTGGATTAAAACCTCCCTGCAATATAGAATGCTTTATGGCCAGTACAGCTAGTTTCCTGCTTTGCATAGGGAGTACCGCTCCTTCTGCAAATTCCCTGCACTTCTGTGGGGTTTTAAAACAATCTCTTACGTGCATATTGGTTAAGTCATATAGCACATTTAGGATGTGTACGTTTTATCTTTTGACTAATCTTATGGTGTTTGTCACAGGCGAACTTAACCAAGAAGCATCTACTTTAACCATGTAATTTGAACAAATCACAGCAGTTATAAATTATTTAGGCACAAAGTTCTGAGTAGACGAGCAAGTGGAGGTGTGTGAGGAGGATGTTGCAGGCTGTTTTATGTCTCTTGCCATACAAGAAGTTTGCATGAAAGATGCCGTGCTCTGGAGTCACATGAACATGAGTTAATCATGGTCTGAAAGGGACCTCCTGGAATCCATAGTGACTCCTATGCCCCATCCCTGGCCGTCTTCGAAGCCAGGCTGGATGTGGCTTTGAGCAACCTGGTCTAGTGCAAGGTGTCCCTGCCCATGGCAGGGGGGTTGGAACTGGATGGTCTGTAAGGTCCCTTCCAACCCAAACCGTTCTGTGATTCTACGATTCTATGATTCCTCTGTCCAAACATGAGATTACATAAAGTTACACAACTCTTGCCCAAGGCACTGAACAATACAGGAGTTTCATGATAAATTGACTGTCTAGAATCACCATAAACACTCGTATACAATATCAACAACATCCATACAGTTCACATGACCCTTTATCATTGGTTACTCAATCAATAAATAACTCTATAGCTGTACTAGATTTATACTAAAAAATTTCCAGTATAGTCTGGCTTTTGCATGTAACTTTCTTCCTGGCCATAGCTGAAGCAGTAGAAGATGTCTTTTACCATCTGTGGTGCACTGGAATACAGCTTCATGAGTAAAAACCTAACTGATGTGGTCCACATCTAAAGCATGATGGACCTTGGATGTCCAAGCTAAAAACCTTCCACTCCCAGGTGTTTAGCAAGAGCTGTAAACAACTGCTTCTGCAGATCTGCTGGCTCAGCAGCCGAGTTGAATCTAAACCAGACTCCTGTTGAATCAAAACCAAATCCAGAGAGTCTCATTTCCACCACTGCCACAATATTTTTCCCGTGAAAATACCCTCATTCTCACAAATCTATTCTTTTTTAAGCAACAGCATAAATTCTGAGCACACTCTCCTTTGAACATAATCATTACTCTAATTTTCTAGACACTTCTAACATGCAGAGACTTCAGTTTTTAGCCACTTGTCCTTTGCTGTAAGTTTCTTCAGACTGGAATTGGGTAGAGCCCTTTGTCAGAGAAATTCCTGAGGATGTAGCCCCTATTTGATGGAATTGAGTGTTGCTATATTGATGAAGAACCGACTCAAGTTATGCTGCTTTGTTCGTAGTAGAAATCCTGTTTTACCAGCAACAATTTTCAAGAATCCCCGTAACAAAGTGTGTATGCTTGTACATTAATGTTCCTGTCTTTTATTTTATGTCAATGACTTGTGTGTCTCCGTGGGAATTGGGATCTTAAGCCTGTGCTCTTGCTACTCAGGACCTTGGAGATCCCAAATGCGTAGGCAACATTTGAACTAACGTCCTCAAACCGGTTTCATTGTTGCACTCACTGAGTGTACATGTGGCTCTTGGTCACATGCAAAAGCCCTTTGCATGAATGAACAACAGAATGATTTGGGTTGGAAGGGACCTTACAGCCCATCCAGTCCAACCCCCACCTTCCACTAGACCAGGTTGCTCAAAGCCTCATCCAGCCTGGCCTTGAACACTTCCAGGGATGGGGCATCCACAGCTTCTCTGGGCAACCTGTGCCAGTGCCTCACCACCCTCTCCAGGAAGAACTTCTTCATCATATCTAATCTAAACCTCCCCACTTTCAGTTTAAAGCCACTGCCTTGTCCTGTCACTACAGGCCCTTGTAAAAAGTCCCCCCCGTCTTCCTTGTAGCCCCTTCAGGCACTGGAAGGTGCTATAAGGTCTCCCTGGAGCCTTCTCTTCTCCAGGCTGAACAAGCCCAACTCTCTCAGCCTGTCCCCATAGCAGAGGGGCTCCAGCCCTCTGAGCATCTTCGTGGCCTCCTCTGGACTCGCTCCAACTGGTCTATATCCTTCTGATGTTGGGGGCCCCAGAGCTGGCTTATCTCAAAGCACGGTATGAACCATCCTGCCTTGACAGAAGAAAAACAAGTTGGGGAGGCAAGGTCACAGAGTAAAGATATGACTTACCTGTATCTCATAGGAACCAGCTAATAAAATTCCAGTGTTCTCCTGGATACATATTATCATTGAAGATAATTAGGGAGGCACTGCCGTCAAAATAGTACAAATCAGTAGCAGTACATTTTTCTCATGCAAAGAGCATTTAGTCAGAACAGAAGAAGCAGCCCAACAATTTAAACATAGTTTAACTAGCCGATTTTTCCATGCTAAAGTGTGTTTACCCAAATATCTATTTTGCAGCCTGTTAACCAAATATCATACATTGACAGACTGTTTGTCACATGTGCTAAAATGTGAATATATGTAGAGAGTTTTCTCACAGTTCTTTACTATCTCAAATAATAAGCAAAATTACTGGCAGGTTCTTCTATTCTCTACACCAAATGAAGAATCTGTCCCAAAGGTGCATTACATGTTCTTACTGCAGCATAAGCACTGAATAAAAGGCAGATGAATAGAATTTCCTTTCTCAAGGATGAACTTTCAAAACATGGAAAAGCTGTTATATGTTTCAAGAGTAAAATCCATGTATTTACACTGGTTCATGCCTTTAGATAAATAACAACGGCAAGTTCAACATTTTATATCTAATTTTGAAAAAAAAATACAGTACCATCAACTTCTGTCAGGTGTTTGACCATCTGCCTTTTCAACTCTGCTGTGTTGCCTAGTTGGTTGACCAGAGTTACACTGGTCTAGGTTACCTGTTTGGGGTAGATCATGCCTTTCCCTTGTGTGACCAAACGGAGGGGAGGAAGAGTGGTTTAGGCCACTTAGAAGATCAGCATCTCAAATATCAGGGGAAAAGCTATTATTTTTAATATGGATTTGTGAGAAGGGTGATTTAACAGAATTCAATGGCAATTCAACATGGAAAAGCATACAAAGGCAAAATCAAATTAGCAATGGAGTAAAATGGTTTATACATGGATTAAAAATTATTTACAGAGTCAGGGAAATCAAGTCAGGTTTGGGTTGTTGTGATATGAACTAGGGAAAAGGGGAAAGGAGATTCCTCCCATTGGGAGGTTGAGAGTGGACCTCCTTGCTTTCTAAACTCCTTGAAAGAGAAGTCTAGGGGTGGCTGAATTCAGTCTTAGTCCCAGACCTGGTCACCCCTTTACACCTAAGGAAGTAGAGTTTCCAGGGGAGCTCTAGGGTCAGGACACAATTGACTTTAGGCATAAGTAAATTTCCATCCTGGCCGTGATTTGGGTAGGTTATCACTAGAATTCCCAGAATTAATGCTGATACAGATCTACTCAATTGTTTCACACTCATCCCCCACCAGACAACTCAAGTCTAGCAGGCCATTACCACATTCCTCAGCAAAGTGTTTTGATATGGTCAAGGGACGCTTGCTCACCAAACTCCCTGCACCATGGCTAAGGTATGATGGGAATTTCTAAGGCCATAGAGTGGACCAGGAGCTGAGAGGGGAAGAAATGCACCACCTTACCTTGTCTTGAACACTCTGCAGTGAATATGTACTGATGTCTCTTCTGTAGAGAAACATGTTCAGGCCCTACTTGCTGTTTTCCATGGAAAATCCAAGGAAATCTTCACTGGAAGCCAGTAAAGTTTCTTTCTCTAGAGAAAGGAGGTAGTAGCATTGTGTTTTCCTGCTGCCACTATAAACAGCTGCGGACATCACTCCTCAACAGCTTTTTGATCATTCCCCAAATCTTCCCTTCTATTTGGATTACCCAAATGACAGGCTCTAGTACCTTCATCCCCCATAGGCTTTAAGCACCTTCTGAAAGAGGTGATAATACCCAGCCTATTATCCACTGTGACCAGGTCTTCAGATCCTGGGTCTCTCTCCTCTCCGGTAAGACTCAGTTCAGAAAGGGGTCGCTGGAAATTCCCTGAAAGTGCAGCTTATTGCATCTTACAGTGGGAATATATAAAAGGTTATATTGAGAGCTGCATTAGTGCAGTATACTGCAAGTGCTTCCGCTTGTGTGCACAAGAGGGCAGAAGACATTGGCAGCAGTTTTGAGGTCAAACGGGAGACATGCTCCTACCCTGAGAACTGAGGCTGCTCCAGATACAGCTGTAGAGCCTCACAGACAAGCTGCATCTCAAGGTACTCATCCTCCAAGGACAGATGCATTCCCCATAGAGGAGTGGGACAGATGGACATAGCAGCAGCATGGTTTTGTCCCTCAGATCCCTACAGAGGTCAAGGGATTGTCATATAAAAGGGCTGAGTCTCTTTTTGCTGCCTAAAGTCTGAGGGGCCTTCCCACATAAAAGTCAGGTAAGCTAACATGTCCCTGGAAAGCTGTGCTTACCTACCCAAATACCACTTCACAAACTTTGGTCACTACCTCTGCCTGGACTTGTGCCTGGGTTTTCCCATGACATGTGGTTAGCCTCTCTCTTCAGGATGATACGTGCCTGCATCATGTCATGAGCTGGTCTTGTTGCAGGCCAGATGTTCTTTGTGGAGTAGGCTGACAAGCCGAAGTGTCAAAGGTTAACCCTTCGAATATAGCAGTCGAGACGTTTTACAGTGTGTTAAGCTGTTCTGACGATGCCCTATTTTTGACGCAGTTTTCTGGGTGTTTAAACTGTGTTGACGATACTCTGTTTTACACTATGAGAAAAATCTGTGCACATTGCTAATTTAGTAAGAAAACTCAAGGTTTGGAAGGTTTGATAATGAGAGATGGGCCTCCTTGCTTACCAAAAGCAGGGGGGCACATGCTCATTAGCACCTCAGCAGTGTCCTTGTAAGCTCAAAATTGTTTTGGTAAATCAGCAGATGTTTAAATATATTGTCCTTTTTGCTTATTAAAAGCTTATTATAATACCAAAAATCATGCCCATAGGTCAAAAAGACCCTTCCTCAGGTGAAGACCCTTCCACCGCGCATGCGTAATAGTGGAAGTATTGTGTCAGCAGTATAGTAATTGTATGTAAATCACTAAATATTCATTGTAAAGGGGGTGGACTGGGAAAATTACTAATCCTGAAAGTTTTGTGTATAAATATAGCACAAAGTACTCTGCTTAGTGTGCAAGCTAGGAGGAGATATACCCCATGTACCTAGCGCCGCAATAAACCAATGTCGCCTTTCTAAACTATCATTTGATTTAGAGAGTTTTCTTGGTTACAATTTTCAGTAACAATCCCATTCAATTATTTTCAAGTTTCCGACTGAAAAAATGGTGTGGGCTCCCTCACCGCTGGAGCTGTCATTGATCAGTCTTCCCCATGAACTTCCGCTCTCTGGCTACCCATATCTTTTCTCCTGCTTTAAAGACAATCTATATTTCTTCAGTGCATTGCTTCAGTGCACCACAGAAATGCAGCAGCAGGTGCTTTTTGCCAATTGATGGGGTCAGCAGAAAGGACACAGACTCCAAGTTAACAAGATAAGTTTATTTTTATTCTGCTATTGATCAGTCTTCCCCATGAACTTCCGCTCTCTGGCTACCCATATCTTTTCTCCTGCTTTAAAGACAATCTATATTTCTTCAGTGCATTGCTTCAGTGCACCACAGAAATGCAGCAGCAGGTGCTTTTTGCCAATTGATGGGGTCAGCAGAAAGGACACAGACTCCAAGTTAACAAGATAAGTTTATTTTTATTCTGCTAAAAGCAGCAGAAGGAATAAGCAAAGTAATGCACCTGATCATTACTAAAGTAACTATAGTGATTAGGGAAGATACATCACCAATTGCCCTAATACTTTACATCATCCAGATCCATGCATCAGCTGGGGAGCCCCGTTACAGCAAAGGAACAGAGAACCATTCCCGGCAATTGGGAAGTCCTACGCAGTGCGTCCACTCGTAGGTGAGGCTCCACCTTCACTGTGAGCGGGTCACGCAGCAAAGGAACAGAGAACCATTCCCGGCAATTGGGAAGTCCTACGCAGTGCATCCACTCGTAGGTGAGGCTCCACCTTCACTGTGAGAGGGTCCCGCTTTTATACAGTCTAACAAACAAATTATAGAAAAAGGGCACAGAAAGATCTGGTAGATTGGCTTCACTTCCTCAGGCACATCCTGGATCCGGCCAGGATCCCGGGCTCACTCAAGGAATTCCTCTTTTTCTAGGAAACATCCGGCTTAGAGCCCAAAAATATATGTTCCTTAGCTACAGTTTTCAGACGGTATCACCATGGTCATATTTCATGCTGATATGATGCTGGTCGGGAGGTTCACCCAGAAGTCAACTTTGGTTTGAGGCCTGTAGTTCAGGCCTTTTTATGTCAAGGCAACAACACATATATTTCCTGTTATGAAGAAACAAACAAACATTTTAACACATTTGTCAAATTTTCATCAGCAAAGCTCATTCTTGTTTACTGTTTCTGAAGGAAAAGGCTGGATGACGAGGCTGGAAGATGTCTGAAAGAAAGGAATTATAGAGGCAAGGAAAGTAGGTTTTTGGAAGGTTTAGTTTTGTTAGGCCCTAACAGTTCTGTTTGATGGACTTAAGTAAGTAAGTTAAGAAAGCCAGGAAGGACAAGGAAGGTTTGGATTTGCTGGCCATTTGCTGCTCACTTTGTAAGCTAAATAATATATGTCTGGCAATCAGGTCATGAGAAGCTGAGAGGGGAGTGTTATTCAGGGGAAAAAACAAACAAACAAACAAACAAAAAAACAAACCCAAAACCTAGCCACAACATAGCAAATAAATAATGTATTTTCAAATTTATCTATTCTGACACAAGCACAGCATCATTTCCTGCAATCACGCTGGGTAAAATAGCTTACTAACTCTTCCCTCAAGGCCTGTTTTCCACAACCAGCCTGTATAGTCTTATGGGTTTTATCTCCCAAGATTTCTTGCTAGCTTTTTCTAACCATCAGCCACATCTTCCCAACTTTTCTAGAACTGGAAAATTCAGAGGTGACAAGAACCATGAGTCCATAGTGAATTGGACAGAGGGTGATCTCCACCTCACTTTGAACCAGCTGGCATGTTTCTGGTGGTGGCTAAAGCTCCATGCTGGATCAAGGCCAGAAAGCCCAGAAGGGAGGGACACACAGAAATGCACCAGAGGCAAGGTAGGAGTGTAAGTACAACCCACTGCTATGCGTTGGGCCAGCTAGAGGTGCCAAATTCTCTGCAGGTCTAATGCAGAGGCTGAGAGACACATGGTGAGAGAGGTGAAGAAGTGAGACTCAAGATGCTCCATGGAAGCTTGCAGAAGGAGTCATCTGTGTATCTCCAAAACATTGGAGAGCCCTTGTTGTTCATACCTATCTCATGCCAGGTGTCATTGCTGTGGCATTGGAGGAGAGCTGCAAGGAGCTTCTCAGGATGAGACACAAGCAGAGAATGAAGCCCACAAATGTACAGGAAAGGAGCATTTCCTTCCTTGAGGATAGGGGGGGTCAGCCCTGCCTACACTGTAGAAAACTCAGTAAAACTTTTCTTTCTAGTTGTGCCTCAATAGATAGGAAAAGAAAAAAAGGCTGTTGCCATACTGAGGACCTAGTAACTGGTAGGAGTTCCTTTAGGTGCTGAGCCTGCCTTCTCACTCTGGAACAGCATTTATGAAAACTATTTATAGACACTTGTTAGAGTGTTCAACAAGTAACAGCATGGGCTGAGTGTGAAAAGTGGTTCATGGTGTAATAAACATGGATTATTAATTTGCTAGTTAAGCAAGGCATGTACATAGTGAGAATGGAAAAATACAATTTAGCCCTTCGTAACTTGGTGTTTTTAAAACTTTATTGTGCTCGGTTCTCTGTAACTTCACTAACAAGGATCCCTGTGATCTCAAATATAGATAACAAGTTTGCAGCCTCAACTCAGCTCTGAGGAAGTGATGGATCAGGTTATTGAGCAAAGGGTGTGGGCTCACATGAACAGAGGGGACTTTATTGTCAACTAAATAGGTCTGGAATGGCGTTACCCAAGTGCAAGCATACAAGCAAGTGCCTAGAGGACAGCACTGTAGGGAATGTTTCATACCCTTTCCAGGAATTCTGTATGATTGGGTGTTTCTCTGAAGTATCTACACACTAATGCATGCACCATGGGGAGCAGTGAGAACTGCAGTGGTAGGACTACAACTTCCATTGGAATCATGGAGGCATGGGGATAGCTCATGTGCTTGGAGTACTAAAACAGATGGATACAGGCTTTTTAGGAAGGTGAGAAGGGGAAGCTTTTTATGTGAGAGGGCAGTGGGATTGCTTGGAGCCCTGCCTAGGCCAGAAAAAAGATCCAGATGAGAGTTTATGGCTTGCGATTAATGGATGGGCCAATATAGGTAATGTGGTGCATGTCTCTGCAAGAGAACCTCTTCAAGATGGAGTTCCAGGTGACTTTCTTGTGCAACTAGAGGCCTGGTCTTAATGGGGGATTTCCACTACCCCAGTGCCTGTTGCAGGGCACATGCAATCCAGCAGAATTCTGAGTGCTTTGACCACATCTTAACACAGGAGATATTGCCAGCAGAGCATCTCCCCTCATCAGCTCCTCAGTGATCCTTACAAGAAAGTTGGAGTCCCACTCAGAGATGTGAAGGTTGGAGCAGCCTTGAAATGGAGTTCTGGATCATGAAAGGAGAGAAGGTGTCAACAACCTGGATCATGATCCTGGGCTTCAAGAAGCCAGGCTTTATCTTTTTCAGGAATCTACTTGGATTAATCCATCCAATGTGATTCTGAAGAGTGGTCCAGGAGAGCTGGAAGAACTGGATGGTTTGGGGTTTTTTCCCCCAAGGAAGCATTTCTTGCAGGCTCAAGAATGGTCTATCCTGGTGTGCAGGAAAACCTGCCAAGGTTACAGGATGGCCTGCATGGATGGACAAGGAGATTGTGACTGAACTCAAGCATGAAAAGGAAGCATACAAGAGGTAGAATCAAGGGCAGGTGACCCGGAAGGAATAGAGCCGCTGTCCAAGTGTGCAAAGAGGGGGGTTAGGAAAGACAAATCCATCTGGAGTTGCATGTGAGCTGTCACAGGCAGAATGCAGGAACAACACAAAACCATGGGTGAAATGCAGAGTAAATTTATTTTCATTACCTCACCAACTGGGGGATCCCCAAAGCAACACCCAGGCAGAGGCACACAGACTGTAACGCAGGCACTGCGAAGATTGGTCCATGCTGGAGGATTGCTGACCCTGCTGGTTTTGTTTGTTTATCCAGGATTTGTGCAGGCGGGGTTTCTTGCTGTGCTTTGATCTTCTCTGTAGCAGGGCAGGAATCTCAAGCATGTCTGATAGGGTGCCTCTAAGTCTATTGCGGGCCTGTTATCTAAACATTGATGTTCTCCTTGACAAGCACACAAGGATAAACAAAAATTACCATGACATAGGTATTTTTCTACATCCCAGCTCCAGGTCACTTGAGCACGTTTATAATCCTGCTCATCAGTCTTCTGTGTCATTCTACAGTGCTTTGACCACTTCTTAACACAGAAGATTGAGGAGCCGATGAGGGGAGATGTAAGGATCACTGCCAGCAGAGCAAGAAAGTTGGAGTCCCAGTCAGGGATGTGAAGGTTGGAGCAGCCTTGAAATGGAGTTCTGGATCATGAAAGGAGAGAAGGTGGCCGCAACCTGGATCACGATCCTGGGCTTCAAGAAGCCAGGCTTTAGCTTTTTCAGGAACCTACTTGGATTGTGATTATGAAGAGTGGTCCAGGAGAGCGAGAAGAGATGAATGGCTTTTTTTCCTAAGGAAGCATTTCTTGCAGGCTCAAGAATGGTCTATCCTGGTGTGCAGGAAAACCTGCCAAGGTTGCAGGATGGCCTGCATGGATGAACAAGGAGATTGTGACTGAACTCAAGCATGAAAAGGAAGCATACAAGAGGTGGAATCAAGGGCAGGTGACCCAGAAGGAATAGAGCCGCTGTCCAAGCATGCAAGGAGGGGGGTTAGGAAAGACAAATCCATCTGGAGTTGAATCTGGTGAGGGATGTGAAGGGCAAGAAGTGCTTCTACAAGAGAAAATGTGAGCCCGCTCCTGAACCTGGGACCTGATGGAAAAGATACTGTAGTGAATTGCCCAAGAAGGCATTATAAAAAAGAGATAGTGACTTCAAGCAGAATTTAGGCAGATCTCAGCCGTTTGGATTGTAGAGATGCCTATGTTAGCAGGAGTGACTACTAAACCTGAGCATAATCATGTGATATCAGTATGTGATGCCATTAACAATGCAACTCTTTGTAAGGGCTTGTTCCCACGGGAATGTGTAAAAGCATAACATTTTCAGCAAAACTCAGTGTACCCTCTCAAACACTCAGTATTCTATGAGTAAGAGGTTGGTGCCATTTTACTTGGAGGAATACTGTAAAGATGCGATGAACAATGAGGCCATTGAACCTCACCACAGAGGAATTCTGCACAGCAGTGGTTCTGCCAGAGAGAACTGTCCAATGCTGTATCATTGTATTTTTCCCAGCTTTGGAAGAGAAATATAAGACTTCTCACTGTAATTTTTAAAAACATCTTTTTCTCTTTAGCATCTTGTGCTGTCTTCTTGAGAACTAACAGAACCAGAACCTCACAAAGCAAAGCAGACATAGGAAAAAGTTGAGGTCCTCAATGCCTTCTTTGCCTGAGCATTTATAGAATCATAGAATAGATTGGGTTGGAAGGGACCTTTAAAGGTCACCTAGTCTGACCCCCCTGCAATGAGGAGAGACATCTTCAACTAGATCAGGTACTATCCATCCTGGTATGGGCTGGATAATTGAATAGTGAGGTAGATTGGAAACAGCCTGAACTTCTGGGTCCAAAGGGTTGAGATCAGCAGCACAAAGAGAAGCTGGAGACCAGTCCCTTGTGGCCAATACTAGGGTCATATCACTTAACAGCTTCATTAATGACATAGACAATGGGGCAAAGTACATGCTCACAAATTTGCAGATGATCCAAAACTGGGAACAGTGGTGGTTGTACCTGATGATGTCCCTCTGAGCAGAAACAACTGACAGATTGGAGAAGTGGGAAAAAAAGAATCTCATGAAGTTCAGCAAAGGGAAATGCTGTCCTACACCTGGGGAGGATTAACCCCATTTACCAGTACCAGCTGAGGCCTGACTTAACAAAAACAGCTTTGCAGAGTCTATGCTCAGACACTTCCAGTTACAGCCTGGTATGATGTGTCACTGGGCTAGTAATTATTTCCAGCCCAGAAGCTGAGGAATAGTAAACCTACACGCAGCACAACCCTAGCCTCATTACTACTCACTAATCTTTACCCACTGCCAGACCAGCTGATGGGAGAAGCAAATGTGAAAAACTGAATCTTGGGAAGACCAGCAAGAGAATCGGTTGCTTGTCAGCAAGGGGTGCCTGCTAGTTAGGTTCATCATTGATGTGCGGAATAATGACTTTACAACCAGACAGGTTATAAAGCAGGTATGTTTATTACAGCGCTGGGCTCGTGGGAGATCGCTCCACCACAGACATGTATGCCCTGAGGTAGCAATCAGGCTGTTTTATCACAAATGTACGTACATAATCATTGATAGCTTATACATAATAAACAGTTCTCTTAGAACAGGGCGGACTGAATCTGGGAAGGAACACGCCTTCGGCTCCTGCCTCGTGCGCTTGTGCAGTGCACCCTGGGGGTTGTCAGGATGAAGGCTCCGAGTCTTCCTCGTGTCGTCCTTTTTACCTTTGCTGCCACAGCACCCTCCAAACTGGTTCGTTCTGGTCCTGGAGGTTTCGGTTGATTGCAGCCCACCTGCAGCCCATTGTTGGTCGAGTTTCATATCCTGCTTCTCAGAGGTAGATGCTTGCTTCAGTAGTTTCTGACACAATGGCTAAGTACTACTAGTCCGTTATATGGTCTTCAAACAGATCTGGCTCCCCTGATATAATTTTTCACTCTGTCAGCTAACCTATCTGATTCCAAAAAAATGTCTAATTTAACTCAAACTTCCCTTATTGCCCCTTATAGTCAAACGTCCCCCTCTAACTAACATCACCCTGTTTCATCATGCAGGCACACAGAATTTGCCAGTACTACAGAGTCTGCCACAGCCTTGTCACGTCTCCTGACCCCAGGAAACAGGTTTCCAGGGAGACCAGTCAGCACTCCCTACTCAACCCAGCACCCACAACCAGCACAGGGGTTTCAGCTTTCCCAGTGCTAAAATAAATATTTTCTAAATGTCTTTTTTTCTTGCAAATGCGTTTTGTTGGGAGAATGTTTTCCTCAGCTGTCAAGAATGTCATGAATGATTTTGATATGATATAGTAAAAAGCCGCAGCCTGCACACATGCGCTATGAAACTTCTTCCTGTCAGCTTCTACGGAAGCACCACATTTCCTTTTGTTTGTGGCCACGTTGTATCCTTCCAGGGAACTAGCCCCCCAAGTCACCAGCCACCTGGGGAAACTCGCCTCTCTCCTGCATTTCCTCAGGGACAAGTACCCCTCCATGGTGGCTGGGGCTGGCCTGTTCCTGTAGCCTCCCTGATGCTCAGGCTCCTCAGGGGACGTCTCACTCGTGCCGTCGAGGGGAAAGCTAAACCAAAGCTCTCCTGTGCCTCCTGCTTTTGTTGCCAAATTCACAACCGGCCCACGGTGACTGAATAGAATTACAAAGGGAAACGTTGATTAACGTGCATGAGGTGTCCCAGCCAAACTAGGGACATCCAAGCAATTTTTCTTCAGGGGCTTTATAGCTTAGGCTATAAGGTTATGATACAAATCATCCAATTACCTGCTAATGCACATTCCTAATTACCCAATGATAAAAAAGGTGAATTTTGTAGGTTTTGCAGCATCATCATCCATCCCCATATTTGTGGTTTATCTGTTAACCCAGATGAAGCTGTCAACTTCAGCAAAGCTATCAGGCATCGTCAGCAACCCGTGTTCCCCTTAGATACAGATCCTTCAGTTAATTTTGCAGGAACAGAGGTCTCCCCATCTCAGCTGATCACTTGTTCTTTGTAGCATATGATGGGACTTGGATCTGCAGGTAACGACGCAGTAATTACACGTAGTAATGCTGCTAGCTCCTCAGGACTGCATGGTCCCAACTTGTATCACACTGCCCAGGCAGAAATGAAAAAAGGCTGGTGGGGGGGTCATAGAGAGAAAATGAATCGCAGGTGGAAGGATCTGGCAGACAGCAGGCTCTCGTCTCTGCGGGTTAAGGGAGATGAGGAAAGCCGTTGCTGCGGTGTGACTCCCCTGAGGGCAGCCATGAGGGAAACAGCAGTTACAACCACGCTGCCCCTTGCCCAAAGGCTCCTAAGCTCCCCGTACTGCCGCCGGGCTCGGTAAAATACTCTGTCCTGACTATGAGGCGCTGGAAGTGGGGAGAGACAGCCCGTCTGTGCGAGATTTGGGGTTCTCCACCACGTCCTTGCGGCC
>NW_010230128.1:49511-68687 GCF_000690775.1 Eurypyga helias | reverse complement strand
TATGATTCTATGATTCTATGCTCTGGAGTCATCCCTGAGGCATTTCTACAACTCGTATAGAATCATAGATAAATGATGCCTTCTTGACAAAATACTTTTCTTTTTACAGAAGTAAGAGAGAGTTTCTTTTTCTCTCATTCTTGTGGCTCTGGGACTATCCTGTGTTAAAACTTCTACAGGGAGCAAATACCCTATGAATGCCCTCTGCCCTGGCCCAGGGCAGGACTCAGGCAGCAGGCAGCCCTTCTAACGTTAAGTTGCAAGCGCAAAGGTTGTATCACTAGTGGAAATCCTGTTACAGAACTGTTTTAAGAACAGGTTGGTAAATGACTCGAAGGTGCTCAGTGGACTGTGAGATATGCTTGCCCAATGACAGGAGAAACAGAAAGCTGATGTGCTCTGCTGAGGCTGAATCTGCTGAGCTTACGCAATAACAAACAAGAAAACTGTCAGAAAAGGATTCTGTCTAAGGATTCTGAGGATACTTAGAAAAGTATCTTTCTTCTCTTTTGTATTTTATTCTGCATATAAATCTATGAAAGCTTCCTACCCTATCAGGTGTACGTCACTTATTAGAATCAGTTGTGCCTGAAAGAAAACCTCAACCACAGCAGGTCTAATTCGCATTATGTTACCTGGTTTCGCTTCTGGAAGAGTGAGAGCATGGCTTATGCTCCATACAGTGCATGAGGTAGAGCTCTGCTGTAGATCTTGTCAGCAAGTAGGTTATTCCTTCTGTCATATGCCATGTACCTGCGTTGCATGACTTACACATAGGAAAGTGCTTTACCTCCATATCCCAGAAACCATAAGTGCAACCAATCCAGTCAGAATGTGAGCAGAGATAACACTGTAGGGGAAGATGCATGTATGTAACAGGAGATTGACGTGGGGATACTTTCTTGGATCATAGTCTGTTCATACATTAGGTGTAGTATGATCAGCACAGGGTAATTGTATTTTCTGTAGTATTGATACTTTGCAGGGAAATTATTTTCCTAGACTTGCAGAAAGCACATGTAAAATGCCCAGCTGGAAGTGATGCTACCCAGAGAAGGTGTTTTTCTTTCTCTTTTTCCTCTGGCCTGACATTCTCCTTTTTGTCTTCATCTAACAACCTCTCTTCCCCTGCTGCTCGCATAGTTGCTGCATAACATCTGCTTTCTCACCCTTCCTTCCGCATGCCTTCAGGTGCCTTGAAAGACTCCTTATCACCTCCCAGCAAAGAGCATATCAATGACATCTCCAACTGCCGTTCTAATGACTCCATGTTCTTCTGTCCCTCTTCTTTGAAGTTCTCCAATGCCTGGCCAACATATTAATACATCTACCATCTCCTACATTCTTCTGTCTCCTGAATTTTATTTAATGTACCACCATAGTATTAATAATAAAGTTATTTGAAGTTTAACAACCAATTACAAATTTTATTATTGTACATGTATACAGAATAAAGTTCTTGAGTAGATTTCCTGGCTTAAAGTAAATGGAGGTCTAGGGGGTTTTCCCTCACTTCAAGTTTTTCCTTATACTTAAAATATCATCTTGGGATTGAAGTGTAAAAGCAATGCACTTAAATCGCCCAAACCATTTATCTCCTGAGCATTATTATATGAGACAACAGGCCAGTGACAGATAGTCACACAGTGCTGCTTCAAAACAAAAATTCTTTCCCTTTCTCCATAATAAATATTCAGTGACAAACAAAAGATTAAGGAAATTGATACACAAAGAAGGAGCCAGCCTGAAGTGCTGGATAAAAATTGTTTTACCATTAGAAGGGAAAAGTATTGTCTTTAAAATTTTTAGGTGTATCCAGGAAGGATTGCACAATTTCTCCAATGCCAGGATTGAGATTTCTGGAGAATAATTAAATTTCACTCACAGACAGTAGGTTTCCATTTAGCATATTTTCCCCATCCATATTACAGCCATTTTACTGCCAATAAGTATGACTTCCTGTATTTATACAACAGATTAATGTATCAAGAGACATATTCATGTCAATCATTAATTTCTCAAAGCAGTATAAAATGGATTATTTACTAAAAGTACATGCACTTAGGCAATTAATTGGCTGTGAATATTCCATATAAATAAGTTGTAGAGTGGCTGTGCATTGGCTTTTAAAAAAAGCTGACCTTAGTCTCAACTCCAGCATCCCTGAAGACTGAACTAGTTGATACAGAACTAAACCTGAATAAACATCATAATAAGCAGACATTGACGTAAGCTACAGTTATGGTCAAAGCCAGACTAAAATTTCAGTTTGTGGAAAGAGAGTTAAGATGATGCAGTTTAAAGCTGATGATTGAAATGAAAAGAGTAAAGTAAAATAATGAAGACTGGCCTTAGGCACCAGCTTCAGTTTATCTAAGGTCAGTTGTGATTGAAAATTATGGTTTTAATAAGCAATCCTAAATGATTTATTAATTTATTTCCATTCCTGGTGGACAGCTATCTGTTGACTGACACTTTTACTGGCTGTTCCAGATAAGACCAAGGATTGAGTGAACTCTAGAGGCTGAACTACATCATTATTAGTGATTCCTTTAGTCAGAATTAAGATAAATTTCAGGGTCATAAGTAAGATGAATTTCAATTTTCCTATTTAAAAGTGAAAAGAATTATTTCCAGATCAGAGTGATTGATCTGACACTGTCTATGGCCAAGATGTCTGACAAACACAACTCTCATCAGAAAACATAAGTGTCAACAGCCTGAAATATTTCTCTGGCAATACCATGGATTCAGTGAGTCCTCAACAAATCTGGGACAGGGTCTGGGGTCCAGCTTGCTATGGCCATCCTGTAAGTTACACATACCCAAGACCCTTTTATGGAATTAAGGCAGACTGCTCAGATTATTTACTATCTCATCCTGAAGAGAGAGGATTTGTTCCCTTAACTGCTAGCATGGTTCTTGACTTGAACTAGCTGTCATATTTTTCTGGTAACTGTTTGGGGAAGTCTCAGTTAGACAGAGTCAAAAGCATGCCATGAGTGACTTTAACTGTTTATCAGTTCAAACATTTGTGTTCCCGCAGCACACACTGACACTACTTCATTTACTGATATGGGCACATACTCTGCCTACAGGAAGCATCATATTGCTGCTCCAGACCACAGGTGAATTTTTGGGCAAAGCAGCTTCAGGTTAGGCTCCCATGAAGAGTTCAGACAGGCCAGAAGCTTGAGGTGTGCTGCTATGCAGCCCAGGTCCAGCCAGTTATGAGCTGACCATGTTTGCAGAGTAGATGGTTTACTTCTGAGTTACTTGTTCTGAGCGCCCTTTACTGCCAGTGGAAGACTTAAGAGTAACTCAAACCCAAAACACATGAACTGTGCCTTACAGGGCCTATTTTGTATCACTGGCTATAAAGAGAGGGTGGGTGACCAACCAGTGCTTGAATTGGGATGCAATGATTGCCAATCCAGGTTCTGTGCCTTCTGAGAGTGATGTAGCAACTGAAATCCAGAACAGCTTTCAGTTCACAGGAAGTTTGGGAAGGTTTCCATTTCATCTAGATATCAGATTTAAACTGTTTTTTGAGGAAAAAGAAGTTTTATGTGAACTACATGCCAGTTTTTTGGACAGAACAATATTACATCTCTGTAGAGATGAGTAATCATAGCACAAGACTCTGGAGGTTAAGTCTTGTTTGTTTTTCATCAAACAATCTTTGAAAACACCAGTACTCCAGAAATAAAAATGATGCAGTGATTTTAATGAGGCTCTGCTCCTTTGTGTCTCTCGCCCTACTGTTTTAATGTTTACCTTTTAATGTAGTTTCATGCCCAGTGTTGACCTCCTATAAAGGATTCGGGACTGCTTTTTGAAACATTACAGCATTTAACATATGCATTTAGCAGCCATTACAGCTGCATTTAGGCATGTTGCACTGGTTTGTTCAAAGTACCAGAAGAACTGTACCAGACATTCAGAAGCCAAGAATGACACTATATTCACTGTTTTGAATCATAACTGCAGAGCTCAGAAGTCAATCTGAGCCCCCTATACCAATAATTTACAGCAGCATATTGACAGCAAATCCTTTCAAGGTTCATTGCTAGTTCTCAAGACCCTCACTGATAGTTGTTGCTAATACCTTTTCTTGAATATTGAAGAAGCCAGAGAAAAGGATTCTGGATTTTTCATGGGCTTATGGAGCCAGTCCCAGAAAATACATCTTTTAAAAATGCTTTGTTATAAAGTAAGAAGGCAAGTGAGTCTCATACGGGGACAAGGAGTCAAACAGGGTCACAGAATGAACATTTGAGGTTATCTTAGTTAAAAATTATGCTTGGAATATTTTTAAAGACTTTGATGTTATGATCAGTGCAGTAATGGATTGTATATTGCAAAGTTTTAGGTTCGGAGTTTCTGCAGCATATTTTAATAAAGAGTAGTCTTTAACACACATGCACACACACACAGAGAATCAAAATATTGAGTCCTACTGTATATTACAGAAGTTCTAAATCACAATAGTGTAAGTTAAAACACTCAGAAGAAACTATTTTGTTCTAACATAAATCTCTCTTACAAAGTTATTGATGCCAAAATTCGACTAATTTCTAGGAAAGCTCAAATTCTAATTTTTATTTTCTTATTTTGAGAATGTTGTATATATATTTTTATCTGCTATCCACAAAAAATAAATCCATTCACACTGCATACAATAAGCAACCCTTCAGTGACAATGACCTGTAATATTTAAAGCCAGTACTTAGAAATACTTTCTTGTGTAACATGAACAAAACCATCTGTGGAACTCATTGGTACAGGACACCCTTATGGTCAAAAATTTATAAACATTCTCAAGGAGATTAAATATTTACTATTAGTAAGAGTAGTATTTGCAGTTATATAACTAGTGCTGCAAAAAGAACTGTTAAACTGTTCTTATCTCTTTCCTGAGAGCTAAACTTTGTCAGGAGTAAAGGATGAGAGGGGAAGGACATATTATTTCACATTTGTCTCCCAGGGGATTCTTGAATTTTCAGTTCAAACTTCTAGTACAGTTGGAGATTGGACACCAAAGATGAATTGTGCCACTGTACACATTCATGCTGGCCTTCATATTGAATATGGCGTGTGCCCTAGTGCCCTCATCTCAGAAAGGATGTGTTACAATCAGAGTAGGTTCAGAGGAGGGCAACTAGCACAATCGAATTTGTGTCCTGTTTCTCATATTTGAGCAGGCTAGGGCTCCTCAGACTGGAAAAGAGACGACTTAGGGATATAAAATAAAGACAGCAGAATTATGAATGCCATGGAATGGGCAGATAAATATTAACCTCTCCAATACAAGACACAGGAATAAAAAACTAGTAGGACCTGGGTTCAAACCACGCAAACACAGGTGATTCTTCAGTCAACCTCAGCTTTAGTGAATACTTGCAAAGGACATCATTGTGAACAAAAGAAGCTTGGGTGGATTTAAAGAATGATGGGAAAGTACTTAGATAAAAGATCCATTGCAGTTTACCAAACATGCTATGTCAAGCTTAGTAAATACCCTGAATGAAAATAGTTTGAACCTATGAGAATATTAGGAAAGGAATGTTTTATAATTTCCTTGGTTTTACTCCTCCCTATCTATGTCATTTGGCTTGATGAATTCTTGCTCTGAAGCAGTAAAGGAATTCTTATGTTCTTATTCTGAGTCTAATCCCAAAGGAAAATTGACACCTTTTTCTATATGAACTTGTGGGTTCAAAGCAACAAATGATGTATGCATTGATTTTTTACTAAATAGAGAAGTTGACCTAAGAAGCCTAAAATACTTCTCAATGATACTTCTAGCTTCTTGAAGTAGTCCCTTCCCAACCTGCAACACAACAGGTTGGGGTTGCAGCCACTGGTTAGTAGATGACCCTGGTTGCATTTACTGAGAATCTTACACAGAAAAATATTTTATTCCATTACAAACAATTAAAGAAATCAAACTGAGAGTTATGCCACCACCTCAAAGTACGATGATCCCTTCTGAAATCTGTCACTGACTACTTTATATAACTCCATAATCTATTGGAGACTATAGTCTTGGACCCTTTGTATGAAATGAAATAATACTGGCTCCAAAATACACAGCGTGTCTGTAGTTCTTAAAAGAAGTATATGTCAAGTAAGACTGAATGTTTTGCTTTGGCACAGGAGTATTAGCTCTCCTATCTGTGACTTATGAACACTATTATATAAAGAAACATATAAAGGACCGTGCAAAAAAAAACCCCAAAACCCCCAGAAATATAGGGAAAGGGGAAGGCTATAAGCAGTGCAGGCGATTCACTTCCAAATTTCTGTAGACAATAAGCTCATGGAACTTTTTTAGATAATTCCAGTGTATATCTTTGAATCCTTAGAAAGCATCTGAACAGATTGCTTAAGTGTCATTAATACCATTAGGGTTTTAATAGTTATTAATTCAGCCATTTAACATCCAAGTAGTGAGATGCAGTTTTACTTTCCAATTTTATTCTTAAAATGTTTCAAGAGGTTGCTGGTGCTAGCATATTTGAGTTTTACGTGTGCCTCAGCATTTCTGCAGGTTAATAATGTCCTGAAGGCTACAGGATTTCCTTTTGCTTTCTAAAATTACATATGCATTATTGCAAATGAGTTCTGCCACAAAGGAATTCATAATGAAAACATCAGAGGGAATTAGAGTGCTTCTTTTAATACTTGAGCTTGCTCCATTAATCTGAGGGCAAAATGAATTGAGTCATTATGTTCCCAGATGGTATTAGGGACCAAATGGGCAGCCCTGTCCCAGCTTGATACATTTTTTTCACTGTAAGTATTTTTTGCTGGGGGAGTGGGTCAAGTCCAGCAGCAGAAATCCGTACTGGGTAATTGAAGTCCCCAAGTAATGTTTTAATTCAAGTTTTAATCTTTATGCACAGAGACAGCGGGTCATTGTTAACCAGCAAGAGAAACAGAAAGATTAAGAATGTACACAGTGCATTACCTTAAGAGGAAGTGAAAGAGCGTATCTTTTACTGTAGTATCACTTGGTTTTAGAGAGCTGCCTTCTCATATCTATATGCACAGCTCCATTGCAAATTCATGGATGTCTGAAAGGTGTCTGAAAACCATCAGGCAGTGTAATATTTGTAACAACAGTGTTACATTAATTGTGATTGTCAAGGATATGAACAAAGCAATATCTGTAATTAAGCCAGCTGATCCACCTGGAAAAAAACAGAGCAGATTTCAGATCTGAAATAGGCACAACAAACTTGGAGATGGTATTTATTGAAGCAATTGAAGGGTGCAATTCTGCCACTGCACTGTACATGTTCTATAGGGAGATTTGAGTGTATTTTTATGTATTTGTAATGAATAAAGATCTAGGTGTCCTGAGGGTATCTTTCTGCAAAAGGAAGTTCTCAATTAGCCTCTTCAAATAACATACTCGGTTTTAAGCAGACTGCTCTCATACCTCTTATGTATTCATGATGACTGGGCTGTATTTACACTGGATATTGTAAGCAGATACAATTCTGCTTCAAAATGAAGGGATGGATCTTCTCCATGAAAAAACCTTTTATAGGTTTTTCTATCTGCAGTATTTTTTCATTAAAATTTATTTCATTGAAGGTACATTTCATTTTTAATCAGTCATTAGATTCCCTTTTCAGAGAGTTATAATTTACTGAAAAAGTGAAATTGTTATGCCAGGTCTGTTCATAGATTCTAGTTACTGAAATAGTGAATACAAACATCTTCAAAAAAGGTAAGTTAACTCCTCACTTATGGCAATAAATTAAAAATATGGTATCTAAAGGAATAAATAAAATGAGATACTTCAAAAAATAATGTTCAGATTGAAAAGCTCAATTTTTTAAATATAACTATGAGATCAGACAATTTGTCATCTTCATTCTGACTTAATGTTGAGATTCCCTTCAATTCACAAATTCCAGCAATTTGGTCTTTAAGAAAAATAATAAATATCATGATAAACACTGCCAGCAAAAATTATAACAATTGATTTAAAAAATCGGTCATTCTTGTAGAGACAATACTTTATTCAATGTAGCTATTCAACAGAAAAAGCTTTGGGAAAGTGGAATCCAACTTCATGGGAAGTTCTGGAATTTCAAATAAGAAAAGAGGAAAAAAGGCACCTAGGAAGTTTACTTCACAATGAACTGTTAGAAACTTAGTTTTAGGTAATTTTTTTCTTAAGAGTTTATGCTTTTTTTCTTTTTTGGCATTATAATGCATGCATTTTTTGAGGCCAATGATTTAAAATGAGGATGCTCTAATGTAAAAATGTAAAGCATATACTCTCCCTCAGTGTGCTCTTAAATTTCTTTTTAATTGTATAAGTGGACATGTAGACACAGAAACCAAGATATTGCTGCTGCAGCATTTTGACAGAAAAAATAATTCCATCTAAAAATATTAATATTTTTAAATCACAATGCAAGAAATAAGGGAAAAGGCAAGCCTTTTTTTATTTTTCTTCTTTTTTTTTTTTACTTTTTTCATCCAATGAGTTACAAGAAAGCTTTGTGTGTACAACTTCCTCCCTCCCTGTAAGAAAATTAGGGTCAGGTTCATCTTTGCTCTCTAGCAGATGCCCAAGATGGAGCGTAACTGGTAACTGGTAGCTCGGAACGAGTTATAAACAGGATTGGGTGTGGATCAGAGACCAAAATCAGTGTGACTAGATCACCCTCATCACTTTCTGGTTTGGGTCTTCTGATGGGAAAATAAGACAGGTTCTTGCCATTGTCACCAATATATATCCCCACCTTGGTCACTGCATCTCACTTGGTACTTTTATTGAGATCCACAACATCTTCTCTTTCCTAATCTTTGTTTTCTGTTTTCTTCCTGCTTTCTTCTCCTGCAGGTTTTGTTTCCATCTGCTCATTTATCTTTCTCTGGCTTTCCCCTTCTTCCTCCTTTATTTTTCTTTCCACACATCTCACTCTCACTGTACTTCCCTTTTTTTTTCTTTTTCCTTTCACTCATGACTACAATCCCCAAATCAATCCCTGCTGCTACTACTTGTTTGCTCCTTTTATCCACTGGCATTAGTTCTGCAGTTTTCTGCAGAACTACAGTCAAGGCAAGCAGAAAACAAGGCTTTGAAAGCCCCTTGGTAGTTAACAGTGTGATCCCAGGAGTTGCATTTGCATTGTTTGATATGAAATCAACACTGGAGAGCAATACGAGCAGTTCATGCTTTCTACTAGCCAGACCTGGCTTGCTCCCCAGGCAGGAGTAGGACAGGGGACCTGGCCCAGACCTGCAATATGCGTCCAGCTTAAGTATCATGTTATTGCTTTTACTGACTGTATAGGAAGACTAAGACTGGGGGAGTGTGTCATCTTGAAGCATTACCTGACCTTAGACATCGGAGGTGGTACCTAGGTCCATCTCAGACACCAGGAGGGCTGGAGTGGATGCAGCCCTGGGGCTGGTAGGGGGCACTAGCAGTGATTCTGAGTTTCTCCAGGATTTTCTTAGGAGGTTGTCACATTCCCAACCACTTCATTGAGGGTGTATGGGAGGCAAGTAACCTTGTAGTATAAAATAATTAACTATGATTCTTATTCACATCTGTTGGTTAAAAGCAGTGAACAGCATGTTCATTCCAAGATTTCAGGATTCAGAAGGAATCCTTTTCCTCCCCTCCACTGAGGGAAGATACTTAATCGCCTTATCAAATGCTGAGATGATTTTTTGGAATTCTGATGCCAAGGATTGCACTTTCAGCTGCCTCCAAACCCCCCCAGAAGTGGGCTTTACTGGCAGTGCTCAGTAAGGTGCAGACAGGCAAGATGAGAACATGCCACATGCTCTCTCACAGCTTGTTTTCAGTTGCTGATGGCTCTTGTTCCTTCCTTCCCCCCCCTTCCTATGCCTCTTAAAAGTCTGTGACATTTAATTTGCTCTTTTTAGCTGAAAATGGCTCATTAAACAGGTTTCTATTTTTTAATGGATTTCATACACTTTCCAGTCATACACAAAAACCTCAGTTTGCAACTCTTGCTTTTCGTCTGTTATCTCTTTATGGCAGTCATGCACAAACTTTGAAGATGCAGTTACAAATCTGTGGCCATCACCTGGATAGCTGTTGTGAACAGAACAGGTCATGTCTGCCAACCTGGGCATTGCCAGCTGTACTGCTGAACATCCACAGATCCCAACCCAAATCAAACAAAGCCAACATCCCCCAAAGGTTTGCTTCCTCTTTTGAGTCCTCCAGTGCTTGGACAAGGATGGAACCAAGACTTCTCCTTAAATTCTCAGAAGTAAAGTCAAAATATTATGTCCATACTTGGTGTGGTCAGTTACTCTACAAAACAGTCAAACCATTGGGAGGTCTAAAAATGTAGCTGAGATCTAGAAGTGGTGCTGACAGGAGGGAGTGGCAAGGGAGCCAGCTTCAATAAAACAGAAAGAATTGAGGTTTAATGTTCCTATAATTCTGTGAGAGTGAGGTGGAAATTCTAGGAGGTTTTCAAGGATATTTTTTCCAAAAATTGTAAACAAAATAATAGTTATCCTGAAACAATCCTGGAAAAGTAAAATGAATCTTGGTTATTTTCCCTTTAGGCTAGTGCCATTGTTGCTAAGCTGTACATTGGTGCCAGGGTGTGTAACATCTCAGTCATCAGCAATTTGGCAGGTATTTTGTCCCTTATATTGATCCAACAACTATATGCCAGGCTGTTTGCACCATCTGTCACACCAGAGTCAGCAGGGGGACAAAAGGTGGACAGCTGGTACTATCAGTCTGCAATACCATTTTAAGGGAGAAATACCAGAACCTGTGTCAAAAGGCATAGAAAACAAAGAGACTCAGTGGTGAAAACACTAAAACAAATACGCTTTGGATGCAACAGCTCCTTTCCTATCACACTCCATGGTTATTAGAAACACAATTCTAAGAATGAAAAAGGTCATGGGGTGCCTAAACTGAACATAATCAGTCTTCATTATGCATACCTTCAGTTTTCCAAGGAAAGCAAAGTTGACTAAAATGACTGGTGGTAAAAAGCCAATCTGTAATGAATCCCTCAGCTGCAGAGAACTGGAATAAAACTGCAGTAGACAGAATTTCTGGATTGATTTTTGCCACAGAATCATAGTTTACCAGGGAAGTATTCATCAAATGCTGGCCGGAAGCTGACCTCCATCACTCTGCTCCTCCTTGCAGGTTTGTCTTTGGTAAAAAGCTATTTCACAGTCTTATGAATATGTTGGCAAGAGAGTAATGCATATCCCAAAGCAGAATGCTTGGAGAGATTTTTCATATGTCCAAAGGGAAGTCAACCAATATTCAACTACACAGTGTGTCAGCCAGGCCAGCAGGCAGCATTTCAACCAGTCAAATCTGCGAATCAACCAAAAGAGATATTAGGAAATGCACAGAACTGTACATTAAAGATTTTGGTAAGCAGCATACTGCAGCAAATGTGATTCACGAGTTACTGCTCCATTTTGAAACTTACAGCCAGTCTTTACCTTCTGGATTAAAAGTGGTGCCAACATAACATATGCAGCTGAGGATTGTGCTTATATTCCTGTACTTGTTTTGCAAAGTGTTGCAATTTGGTTTTGACAGACTTGAATGATAACTGCAGCCCTGAAAATAGAATCATGGCTCATCAGGAGATAGTCACTTTGCATATTTCACTGAGGCCAGCATAATGCAAAGCAAAGACCAGAAAGAAAACAACTTGTTAAAGACCAGCTGAAGCAAAACGGTCTGCTTCTGGAAGGCTTTGCTATTATACATAGGAGTACTGAAGGCTAAGGATTTCAGCTGTGTGTAAAATGTTGAAATTTCAAATTTTAGTCCACATTATAAAACCAGCAAAATTGACTAAACCATTCCTTTATAAAACATTCATTTCACTAAAAAAACTGATTTTGGAGCTTTTTGCAATCTAATGACTTTATATGTAATTACATAATCCATCATCATTAAAAGAATGATATGACTAGAATATGAAATATTTTAATGACAATCTGTAAAAATAACATTAAGCCATTCTCTTAAAAATATTACTTCCTTTCCTGAAAAATCAATGCATTCTGAATGAAACTGTGATTTTGATCAAAATAGTATTTTCTGATAAAGGAACAGCTACTGAAGTAGTTTTGACCAGCTGTAAGAATAATCCATAAAATTTCCAAAGTCACATAGAACACAGGAGACAGGGACTTTTATATTATATAAGTGACATTCGGAGTGACACATTGCTGCTTTACAGGTTTGAAAATGTTTGCAAGCTGCTTCTAAAACCTTCAAAAAATAGCAATGACAAAGTAAGTGAGGATACCGTAATGAAATTTAGCCTCAACTGTCATAACTAAAGTAGGGAAAAATGCAATTCGTATTTTTTATTGCTATTGTATATAGAAATTTTGGAGTCATAGAAGTTGAGCTGTGAATAATCAGATATCTGACTTGTCTGTTACCTCTCTGCAGTAGCTATGGCCAGAGTTAGATTCAGCTCAAGCCTTCTTTTGCCTAAGTTAAAGAACAACAGACAACAGTCTTCTGAAAATATTATCATTATGCTCAGCCGTCTGTCAAAACTACTTCAATGAAACATCTCTCAAGAAAAGTTCTCATAAAGATATCTAAATCTACATAGTTGTTAAAGATGAGAGTGACACCCTGTGAAGTGGATGCTGTGATACTGGGAAGTATCCTCAATCTTCACATGTCTCCTCATTAAACAGGACATGCCAAATACTGCATGGTTGAGCCTGTGTTAATTTTCTTTGTAAAAGAAAAAAAAGAAAGGAAGAATGACAAGTACTGCAATTCTCTTCTGTTGCACCCATCCCTGTCCTAGACACTACTGGTTTTGAGTGACTCCTCATTACTCTCACCTTCACGCATATCTGCAGTCTTCTGGAGATGCTCTACATCTGGTAACCACACCAGAAGGAAGTGATGGGGCTGGGGCCTATGCAGCCATATCCTGCAAAACAACATCGATGCTGTATATAATTTCATTAAGTGTGGCTTTAATTCTCAGGGTTAAATGCAAATACTAGCCTTGACCTTCTCTTTCAGGCTTGGTCTTGGAAACAACCAGTTATGGCATTCAGGAATTTAGCCATGAAACAAGAAGTGAACACTTTAGACTATTTTTCACTGACTGCAACAAGAACTTTCAGAGTATCTATGAACTTGGAAAAGTCTGGGATCTGAAGTTGGAGCACCTCATCTTTTCTGCCTATCTTTCTACTCACCAATCAATTATTTCTTGTCAAGTGCTGCTGTTGTTGAAGGACCAATTGTCGCTCAACAAAATTTGGGATTTCCCTTTGTGTTTTAAGGGGCGAGGATCTGCCTCCTACATGATCCTGGGTTGGACAAGAATAAGTTTCTTGTGCAGCAAAGTTCATTTCATGCTGTGGCAGGAATCTGAAGCAGCTTTCTTCTGACACAGTCTTTGGAAAGTAATAATTCCAGTTTTCCTTTTCCTTTTGCCTTTGGGCAATAAAAGGGGATGCTGTACAAAAGAATAGATAAATTCCATGTGTTAGATTGCAATGAAAATATTATTACCAAGTATTATTATTATACTGTCATGAGTCTACTTTGCCTAATAATCTTATGCCATATTATATCAACATTTAGATGAATCCATCATCTGAAGCAATACCTGCTTTCTTCATCCTGAGTCTCAAAATAGATGAATATTTTTTATCATTGTCAGTAAGAAAATTACTGTGTCACCCTTGATATTGAAATGAAACTCAATTATGTTGACCTTGATATCCAAACGTACTGTCTAATATAAAGATTACATATATTCCAGCCTTTTAAAATTACCAGAAGCAATCTACTATTTTTTATGATAGATGAGTTATTAAAATAAGTCAGGTGAAGAACTGAGAAAACTTTTGGTTAAATTAATAGAGGATTTCATTAATAATTTATTTAATATAGGAAGAAAATAATAACTGAGAATTGTCAGGAAATGGAGAATGACTTAGGTCAAACTCTTCACAAATTATCATTCTTTCCCAGTGAAATGAATGTGAAACCAAGCAAGTAGAGAGACTGTAGTTTCAGGGGAGAGTTTAGATCAGAATGGTAAAAACAGAAATTACTACAGTCTAGAAAGCTCAGTATATTAAAAGGAAGTAAAAGCATTATTCAATATCCTAGAAAATTTGATAAGACTGCTTGCTGGCGTATTTTGGGGTGCCAAAAGTGCTGTGCATAGCCCATTTCTTCAAATTTACACCAGCAGCCCCATTCAAAAAACTGTGTTCTTTCAGCAGGGTTAAAAGTGATTTTCTTTGAAAAATCCTACTAAAGGCAGAGAGGCCTGGAGTTTTCATAGGAGAGAGCAGCTGTTGATTAGAAGAGACCTAGAGTACCTTTCAGAAATTGCTTGATGAGAAGCATGTGTTAGTATTTTTATTCCTGTGTTTATTAGCTTTTTTGTAGAACATAGAGATGTTTTTTGTTTTGTCAAAAGAAAGAAAATGTCAAACTTTTGAGCTCTTGGCCTTTCAGCAGGTGAGCTCACCAGTGTATAGAGGAGGTCAGTAAGCTGAACTTTGGCAGGGATATTAATATTTTATAATGCTTTGAATCAGCATAATTTACCTCGTCAATTAGGTCATGTCACACTCCTGTGCCTTTTAAGCCCTGAAACATCACTGGCAGTTACAAGCTCCGCTCTCACTGAAGGCAGGAGGCCTCTGAAGGTAATTTTTACTCAATGCAAGCTCAGGTCCCTGGATGCTTTAAAATGGAAACAGAGCTCATTTTTATCCTTTTTGCTGAACAAAGAAAGAATGCAAGTAGGTAAGTGGGATGTGATATTAATAAATAAAAACAAATGAGTTATCTCTCTGAACCAGGATGGAAAATAGAGCAGTGCTATCTCTGTGTGTTCTTGCTATGGAGGCTTTCTATAGTGGAATCTTGGCCTATGGCAAGGGTTGTCAGGCTTTCTGGTAAGAGCAAATAATAACTGGTAGCAAAGCATTTAGCAGGAGAAAATAACTCCACAAAGAGTAAGTTAGTTTATCTCAGCAAAACTGAAATCCTAATGATACCATTTGCAACACAGAAAATCAAGTGCCACTTACCGGTGACTAGCTATTACATTTCAAAGTACTTTCAATGTGTTTCAGGACTAAGTGAGAGGAAGAACAAGCACAGCTCTTAAAGACACGCTCACTTAATGGCAGCATGTGGTATCTGCCCTATTAACTTGTGCTTCGTAGGGTACTTCATTGTGCTTATTTCCCAAACTTGTTTGATATGTGCCCTTCATTTAAGGTTCTTCGTAGGGTTCCACCAGTGCTCTTGGGTAACACCTTCTGAGAGGTATGGAGACAACATCCACTTCATTGCTAGTCATCCTATCTCTGGCTGTGGTGAGAAGCAGGACAGCCCAGTTTTCTGGTGTTCTTCAGTAACTCTGAAGGGCTCTGGGATGTGTTGCAGGATGGGCTCACACCTCTCCTTTACGAAGATAAAGCTTATGATTCCCTTCTGTCTTCCTAAATTTGGGAAATGCTGATGTGCTTGACGAAAAGCGTGAGTAGGAATTCTCCCTAGCAGCTCATGCAAACAGTCTTACCTGCCAAGGCACCTCAATTCAGACCTGCTTTAACCCTTCTGTGACAGCCTTCCTTCGGTGTACCTGCTCAGCTGAGTGATAATTTGGGGATGTAGGGAAGCAGATCAAATATATTTTCTCCTGTGCCTTATGCCATGTGTTTTCAGCAGTGATATGATAATACCCACTGAGCCACCTTGCCTCCTGGTTCATACCAGTCTATAAATCTCAAAATAATTTTTCCTTCAAGACTTCATTTTTTACAGCCATAAATATGCCTGTACATTGCAGGCACCTGTTGGAATGCCATCAATTAAGGCAGCAGTAGAAAAACATTGAGGGTGTAAGAACATGCTGCTCAGACTTTTCCAGTGCTAAATTCACATATATTGCCTGACCTCTTCTATTTAGAAATCATAAATTCTGTTGCATGAAGGTTCATATTCATGGGCCATTAGCTTTGTTTGTCACTTAGGGCAATTAGTATAGAATCAAAATAATTTAGATCTTTAAGATCAATGAGTCCAACCTTAAACCTCATGCTGCCAAGTCCACCACTAAACTATGTCTCTACATATAGAATCATTTAGATTGAAAAAGGCCTTTAGGCTCATTGAGCCAAACTGTAAAACTAACACTCCCTCCATCATTCAAATGGCTTGGACAAATAGAGATTTTTCAGTTCTCACTAGTTTGTATTAAAGCATCTAGCAGTGCTCCACTTTCTTTTCTAAATTAACAGGGTAATTTGAATGTGAATGTAAATACTCAGATTTCATGCACACATTGTCAGGTACTGGCTGTCAGAATGCCACAACACACAGCCTACAACACGTTGAATAGGCAGACTCAGTAAGCCACCTTCTCCTTAAAAAGCTGTGCCAGTGTTTTCCCTGATATTTTGGGGACAACATTTGTCCTGTACACATTGAAATAAGAAATGAGATGTCTTGAGTTAGTTTTTTGGCTTCTAAATTCAAGGGTTATGACTGAATTCATAGTAATGTCCCTTTGCTACTCTCCTAATAGGACTGGAAAGGGGGAGTGAAGCTTGTTTGTATGCTGCTCTGTTTTTCCTGTGCTCAGGATGTTCCACTATTACAGTGGGCGAGGCGTCACAGAAGAGTAAGTCCTCAACAAAGGAGGAGTTAACATCAAAATCTAAAGTAATGCTGCTTGTTTCAGGCAAACTCAGTAAACATTTATATTGTGCCAGTTCTGCAGTCAGGAATCATTTTTAAAATCTGACAATGGCTAAATTAGACAGTTTTCCATTACTGCCTAGAAAAGTAAAAGCGTAATTGCCACTTGTGTCTGGTAAAATGGATTCTGCATTGTGATATTTAACACACACTGAATGAGCAAGTTAAAATCAATAAAAAGTGGACTGAAACTTTTTGCATTCTCTCCCTTTTTTTATTGTTGCCTAGGAGCACTAGATAACTGATGCAAGTATTTATTGTTGAGGTTTAGATAATACACTCTCCTTGCATAATGTTTCTCTAGAAAATCTGTATATTCCAGTCAGAGCTCACAATAACTGCATTGAGTAAAGTGCAGCAGGTTTGTTACAGGTAGAAAGTAAGGGAGGCTCTACCTTTTCATAGGTAGAAGCTGGATGCCATGTTTAGGACTACCATAGGCCAATATGAAAATATAATTCTGGAATAGCAGGACTGCAGCAACCTCCTCCCGTGGGGGGGGTGGGGGGGTGGCTGTCATTGCCTTATGTGCTCAGAAAACAGAGATTTTGGGTAGCTGTTGGGTAATTTGGCTTGTGCTTGTCGGTAAGGGTGTTCCCCCTGCCTGAGGCCCCAGACTTGCAGGTGGTAGGAATGGTGGTAAGCAAGACTAGCTTGCTGGTCTGGTGGACTAGCTCTAACCTGGGGGTCCATCAGCTGGACACCTCTGTGTAAGCAAGTCACTGGACATCGCTGTACGAAGAGCAGATTCAAGATTAGTCTTTGAACTTCTCTTATGCTACTGGCAATCTATTAATAAATACATTTGAGCCTGAAAATGTTTATTACAAGCATAAGCTCATTTAAATGCCCTTTCAAAATGCATCGTTACTAGTTTTGTTTTTAACAACCTCTGCAAAGATATGCAAAAGGGGTGCAAAGTAAAATCCACATAAAACATTCCTTCTCAAATTAACATTTTGGGCGTTTTTTACATGGCAGTGTCACTGATACCACAGGATTTGTTTTTGCTCAGACATGAAATAGCTAGGGTGACATTGTGTGTGTGTATATATATATATATGTATATATATATAAAAAAGCTGAAGGAATAATCTGAAGGGAATAATTTATTTGACATATTGATCTGCCCTCTCGCCTTTTTATCTGCTTTGTCCAGTCCATTTAGACAGAAAGGTCTTTGGTCACATCCTGACCACAGTAAAGTCAACAGTAAAATGTTGATATACTTCACCAAAGCCTGGATCTTACCCTGGGGATTTTCACTTAGCAGTTCTATGGAGTCTTGATATTTAGAAAGCAAAATGGACTAATTATTTAAACTAGGATACAAGGAATGAACACATGGTTTTGTGACTACCAGAGATGGCTTGGTCTGGGCCCTGGCTCAGTTCTGCAGTGTCTAATGAGAGGTCAGTGCCTAGTTCAGGTTTTCCCTCAAGCTTCTTTTTGACTGTTTTCACGAGTTTATTGGGAAGATAATACTTCAGAGATCTTCATTTGCCCTTTTGTCAAATCAGGTTTTAGTTAACCAATGGGAATGAAAATTACTGAATGGGAGGGAAGGGAGGAGACACAGAGACTTATAGCATAAGCTATATATTCTAGGAAAACGGTTTAAAATTACTCTTTTCAGAAGAATTTTAATTGGTTGCCTTTTATTTCTGTTTCATTTTAGAGGTTTTTAGCATCTCAGAAGGGAATTTTAATAGACTTCATTTTCACTAGCTGCAGTTATCTAACTGAAATCATGAAGCCTAACAAACATTGTGTTTCTTCAGTCTTAGGGTTCCTTTAAAATAAATTAGTGTGGAAGTTTGTCATAGACTATCAGAAAGCAAAGAGAAGGAGCAAGGGAGAAAAGTGCCATCCCCAAATTCCTGTTGCTTGTTCTCTACATGCACCAAGTGTTAGAACAGAGAGATCACAGCTGTTTTTTACATAGATATCTATATGGCTAAGCATAGATCAAAGGGGCTTGCTAAGTGTACAGAAAGATATAACTTTTTTAGATTTTAGGAGAAAGTATTTTGGAGAACTACACCTAGAATAAATGAAAGGTATATTCAATGCCTTTCCAAACAATACTAAAATAAAGCAGAAAAAAAGAAGGATCAAATTAAAGGTTCTTTGAAAAAGAACAGCCATAACACTCATGGCCTAATAATGCATTTCTTTGAAGATATCAAGATTACTGACCTGGAGAAATGGAGAGAGCAACTAACACAAGACAACCAACTTCTATCTATTACCCAAATTGCACCCATTTTGTCCAAGAATGACCAAACTGTTAGGCTTCTTTTAACTCTGTAATCTGTATTCAATGAAAACACAAATCTGCAAAATTTGAATACTTATTTCCTTGTCTAAGTTTTGACCACCCTCAGTCTGTGATAATG
>NW_010230128.1:26632-49480 GCF_000690775.1 Eurypyga helias | reverse complement strand
CAGGATAGGGTTCTGGGAAACTAGGAAAAGGTGCCATGCATTTGGAATGTCCAGGAATTTTCTGTACTATTGATAATGATAATTTTCTGAAATGTATTATGCTTCCTGGGTATGAGTTTGTATTTTACAGCTTGACAGCCAAAACATGGAAGTAATTTCAAACTGTTATATACAGTGACATGGTATTGAAGAGCTCTGAGGTATTGATCAGAACATGCAGGACAATAAATGACAGACTCAGGAATGGATTTAAGTGATGGATTCAGCTTTATGGCTTTAACAAAGCAGCTGGGCTATAAATGTCTAAATCGTACTTACATAGTTGGCAGTTAGAAGTCTGCGCATGATTACAAGAGTCCAGCCATAAACCCAGTGATTTGTGATGGAAGTCCCTCTTCAACCCATTGAGGACATAGCCTTTTTGCTATGTGAGCTGATGTAGAGTTTAGCAAGAGAGGATTCTCCTAAAGACTCAACTTTCTCTGGTACTAAATGGGTCTGGATTCATCCAGACTAACTATAGATACCTCACTGAGCAGCACAAATTGGAGGAAAATGTCAGAAATAAAAGATGGAATGGAAATTCCTTCAAGAGGTTCCTGTTCTCCACTAACTATATAGGAGCTTGGAGCAACTGGTAGCCAATGTTAGGGACTTCAATTGAGTGTTTAAAATTAGACTGGATGAATCCGGCTACGGTCCATGACCAAAGTCGTTCTCATTTACCCCTGAGGAAAGAATGAGATATTCTAGATGAATTTGTCCTACCATGTGGAGTATGTAAATTTCATATTTCACTGTGCTTATATTATAGGGAGGGAGAAAAGAAAGAAAAGCCAGAGGATGATGTAAATACTTTTTGTATCCCCAAAGATCCTCGAAGCACCTTCTACTGCTAGTAACTAAAGGAATATCTAAGGCTAAAGACTAGAATTTAGCCTCTTGCAGTCTTAACTGCTCCAGGCGATGAGCCAACCTTTTTTTTGGTGAAGGATTGAAACAGAAGTGTCCAGCCCATATCACATTCTCTCCTACAGTCATTTCTCTGTCCCATGGATGAGGATAGGAACATTGAGGATAGGAGGCAAGAGAGTAGAGATAGGTATATGATAATTGTAAGCAAGTGGAAAGGTGAATGAATACTTTTTGACACTCTGCTTCCATATATCATGAAATATGTGCTGTTTAGCCTCTCAAATTCTCTTCAGCCTTCCACTGTGCATCATTGTGCAACCATTCTCACCTTTTACAATTGAAGGGACAATTACTCACGGAGAGCCATTCTCTGGTATTTTCAGAAGCAATTAATCCATGGTGTGCTCACTGCTGCATGAAAGGCACTCAGACCAGGTCTTCCAGTTCAGTGTAATTCAGCTGGACAAGCTGCAGACCCAGAGTGACTCCATATGCAGGAATTAACTTTTCTCTCAGTTAATTACAGCAGCCCCAAGGGATGTGTTTGGCTTGGACCCGGACCCACTGACAAGACCAGTTCAATCTGATTCCCAGCACCCAAGAATCCAAACTCAAGGCCAAACACCTCAGCTGCCTCTGAAGCAGTTCTATAAGAATCCATAGCAAAACTCAGGAGAGGCAGCTCAGATAGCTGATGTCTTCCTGACCTTGTCCAGCTTTATGTGTGATTAGCAATACTGGCATCCAGGATCACATACATAAAAAGGCCTTGTCAGCTTTCAAAGGACAAACGTGCCCATGGCTGTATTCCTTTGGTGTGACCCTGACCCTCTTTCTCTGCTGATTCGTTTGTGAGCACATTAATTTCAGTGACAGTGCTTCTTGCATAAATTGTTCATTCAGTCATTCCAATGCATGCCTGAAGCTGTTCCTCTGTTGCCTGAAGAATGAGATTGCTAATCCTAGAAGCCAGCAAAAAGACCTCAACAAATGCTGCTTTAATCAGTTGACTCCAGTTCCTACAAAAGTGATTTCTGAGTAAATCTCCTATAACCTGAATACAATATTAGTTTGGAATAGGTGTTGCCTTTCTTGTCGACATGCCAGCAGCAGCTTTAGTAAGAATACCTCTTTTTAGTATATTGCAAGACTCTCTCAGATCTGATCACTGCTCAAGATCATGGATGGAGTAGATTCAATGTGAACCACTTATTATGCTTCTTTGTTGTCTCAAACTTATAGATGAGCCAAACATGCTGGAATAAGACTTGCAGTCTCTTACAATTTTGACAAATTTCACCAAATGTTTTTGGAAACCTTAATTATTCAGGGTTTTCTACAGTCCTAAAGTTTAAGACTGGCCCCATAACTGATAAATTTCAAATGGATGTGACAGGGCTTCCCAAATTCCTTCATACAAAATACAGATTGTGGTCCTGTAGATCTCAAGAAAGAGTGAATATGGAAAAAACCTTCTTACATAGGCTGTCATTTTTGCAGGCACTCACTTGACAACATTTCTCATTATCTACAGCTGGAAACTGGGCTGCTGACTACTGCTATGATTTAGGGTTACCTTTGGAATTCAGTATTTATTGGTCACAATTTCAAAACTGAGTTAAAGTATTTTGGATAGTGCACTGACCTTCTAATGTGAAGACTCTTAGTATTGACTACTTAGCTAACATTACTTGAAGTATGTTGAAAAGTTAATTCTCCAGTTACTTTGAAAATGTCTCTCTCAGAAGCAATAATATTTTTGTATTAACCCAGGACAACCTGATACAGAAAATAACAAATCTTTCAAAATCAGAGAGGGTCCCAATACAAAGTCCAAATTTGTATCTCCTTGCTAAGAGTAACTGTCTAGGGCATATGTGTACAACATAATTCCAGCTTCACTCTTGTTTCATTGTCCAAGATGCAGCCTATCTTGTTTAGAAAAGTTTAGATATGATTAGGGTAATCATACAGATTTTTAGGGATGTATTTGGACTGAAGCTTTTAAACATTCTTCCATGGTAGCTCTAAGTCTTGTGGTAAGTAATCGTGTAACATACAGGATGCCAGTAATGTCAAATATTTCACACTAAATTCTGATAGCATTTCAGAATAGGACACAGTAGTAAGTTTGCAGTTTAGGCACAAAAGACAGGAAATGTTAATGAAAATGTCTGAAATAAACTATGTATGAATTTATTTGCCTAATGAAATAAGCCAAGATGCGTCTGGCACAAGTAAGGAAAAATTGATAAAACCTCCTCATCCAATATAAGTAAAGCATTTTTTTGCTAAAGGAATTATAGAGAAACAGTTCAGAGAACAGATACTCACCCCACAGTATCTTACCTTCTTACACAATCAATGGACTAGTACTGGCAGTTTTCAGTATCACTTGTCAAACTACAGGAAATATGAATATAAAGTAGTTGACAAAGTTTTGCTTTTCTGTTCACATAAGTTTATAAACAATAAGTAGCAAAACTACTCCAAATCACTCAGAATTATTTATGAGTTAGAAATATCTGTTTCATGTTTACAAAGCACTTGTTACATAAATTGGAAGTACATGGTTCTTTCCTGGTGGTGGGTTATGTGCCATATTTTACTTTATCATTGTGAGAGCTGCAGTGCTTCTAGTGATAGGGTTGACTTGTGTATGTAAGTATGTAAATTGGAGCTTGGATTAGGCCCTTTTTTTCAGAACAACATCTCTAAGCTTCATCATGAAGATTTCTGTGAAACAGCTTGGGTGGACAGAATTCATGAAAAAACAGCTGGGAATGGTGCACATCCTTGTACTCTCCTTGCTTTCCAAACCCAAGAGTTGCTGTGTTCTCAATGCATTTAGGAAAGTTACTGAAAACATAGTTTTGTAATTGTGAGATGAACTGAAATAAAAGTCTCCAAAAAACTCCAAAATATTTTAAAAGGCAATTTTTTAGTCCTAATGGAGCCAGTCAATAGATGTACCAGTCTCACTAGATTTGCTTCAATTCCCATTTGAGTCAATGGAGAGGATCCCATTGGCTTTAAGTAGGAATTAGGTTAACAGGTTTTATGAAGCAATTGTGTTCAGTCAGTGTTAGGAATAGGAAACTCGACATTTTCTCCTTTTGAGGATATCAAATCTCTGTAGCTTGGCTTCAGATTGCATTTTGAGAGAGGGAGAAAAAGCCAGACTCAGGTAGTGTGTTTATATTGCAATGTGTGAGAGACAGAAAAATGCCTTCCACATCAGGAGGCTGATAAAATCAATAATCTCATTCTGAACTTCAGAATGTAGTAAATTGAAATATTTGGGGAGCAGGAATTAAACATGCACAGTGCTTTTGACTTATGGGCATTTGAATCTTGTTTCGTATAGTCTTTATTCATGTATGCATCAAACCTTGAAGCCAAATACATTAGAAAGTACCTTGTGATCCTGAGACAAGTAGCTCTGACTGGTTTCTCCTTAAAAGAAAGAAGCAGCAAAAATGTGTGTACAGCTTTGCAAAATGTGTCTTTCCATGGTAAAAAGTCATGTACTGTAATAACTGCAGCAAGATCAGCACCTTTTCTTCTCACCTCTGTTTCATAAAACCTATGTGCGTGCTTCTTTTCTCTCTTGCTTTAACACAGCCCCAGAATTTAACCAGTCCTTTGTTTATGAATGAGGTCTGACCACAAAGTTCAGCCTATTTCCAAGCTCCTTGAGGGCTCAGAGGCAATCAGTCATTAAATGAAAATTATTAATGTAAGTCCAATAAGTCTTACATATATTTTTTTCTAATGACATCAACCTGTTTTGCCTACCTTATCTAGAAGCCTCCTTCTTGTCTTCTTACAAGCATGCTTCTTGTCTGTGAAAGAGCTCATACTTCTTTCACTAACCTCAGAGAGTTTGATTCAGGATGTGGATTTTACTGGTGCCTATTTTTATAGCAGAGGTTTATATATATGTACCTCTACAGTTCAGCGAGGTTAGAGGTGTGTCACCCTGTAGAAGCATCAGGGCTTTCTACTCCCACTAGTTTCACCAGAAAGGCCTTACTACTTGTGTTGAAATTTTCCTATTATTTAAAGGATGTTTGATGCTTTAATAAATACATCTGTACTTCACAAATACCTCATCATCTGACCTGTCATTATACAGTTGTAATACAACATGGAGAGAACACAGGAGGCTGTAGCCTCTTTCCCCAAATTATCCAGAGAGCTAGAGAGTAGCTGCACAGTACTGTTGAATATCTTTTACATCTCAGCTGGATCCATCTTTGTTACCAGGTCTTCTATTGAGATGTCACAATTCTTGCAGTGAATGACAAAATATGAAGCGGTTCCTTTTACCATAAGACTTTTAAAAGTCTCTAGTGTTGTACTCAACCATACACAAATGAGCTCACTAGGTGATTACAGTGCTAACAAGGAGAGATAATGTGGACAGCTTCGCAGGTCTTTGTGGGCTTTGAAAATTGTGAATTGACTATAATATTATGCTGTCCTTAAAATGTATTAAAAATGAATAGTCTAAGGGCACTCAGTTACATATTCAGAAAGATTCAGTGTCTTCAAACTCAGAGTGTTAGGCATGTTTATCTAAACCAGTGATCCGATGGCATAACTGGATGAAAATTCCTTAAGTGCTTTATAATGGCTGTGGCTTGCAGAGTAAATCACACACATTTTACATTCAAGCTTATGTTGCTACAGAAACTACTGCTGCTGTAGTTTTGGGGGAGGTGTGTCCCCCATTATGATGCTTAAATCCAGACATTAATAACAACCTATAAAATACAGAAATGGCCCAGTGTAATTCTGAGTATTTTGCAGCTGCTGCATTTAGTAACTAATTTAAATATTGTAACCCTTATTTATTTTATTAGTGTTAGATTTTTTTACAAAATACATGAAGTAACAGTTAAGTCTGATAGTAGAAAACTGTGAAGATTAGAACCTTGGCTGTGGAATTGTCTTGTGGATCCGCATCAGGATAGAGTGTTGTGATGCTCAGTTACACCCTGTCATTTTGGAATGTGTAGCTGCAGATGAGGTACCTCTGCTCCCAGCAAGGTGTGGGGAAAATGAAGACCATCTCAGAATTGTGACATAAAACTGAGGGTGTGACTGAGTAGCTATAGGATTAGTTTTGAAATCCTCTTGGGGACCTCATCACATGGGTGTGGAATGGTTGTATGGAGTGAAATGAAGATTCATGCCTGGAACTATTTTCTGAAGGTGCGTCTTTAAAAAAGAGAAGATGCCTCGCTTTTGTTTGGAAAACTGGCAACTGGAGAAGCTTTTTATTTTTAAATAAAGCCCTCATTTCCAGACTCCATTGCCAGGCCTGTTTATGCATTTTGTCTTGTGCCTGTTTAGGCACAATACACAGGGAAGGGCATGAATAGGAAGCAGAACCAGATACCTATTTTTATCAAACGAGGGTCTAGTCATCTGGGCTAGGTGATTTCCTGCACTTTCTTTCTTTTGTGTAATGATCCTTGTCTGTCTTTCCACAGCATGGCTCTATGCCGCAGGGACGGGTAAGGAGTGCATTCTGCTACCCTACTGCTGCAGCTCTGTTTAAACAGGAGGGTATGAATCTTTAGCTGAAGAAAGATCAAATTTGTCATATTCTGAAGAAGTTCTGTGTTGAATTGCTCAATACAGATGAGCCAGCATCATTTTCTGCATTTCTTAAGAAGCTCTCTTTTACATACAGTATTGTCATCAGCAGCTCTTGAGCCTCCTCTGAGAAAACCTACCGAATAGCATTTAGAGATCTACCTCACAGAAGTGATGACCTTGAGGATCCTTCCTGGGCTCTGGTTTCACAGAAAGGTTGAGGTTGGAAGGGACCTTTTGTCCAACCCTCCTGCTAAAACAAGGTCACCAAGAGCAGGCTGCTCAGGCACTGCCTGTGACATGAGCAGAGGTTTATTAAGGTGATAACAGTTCTGACTTCATGTAGAAACAGGACTTTTAAAAATTTCACTGAAAAGAAATATAAGTTGTCTGAGAAGCTATTCAGGGCTTTTGGGGATTGAATTTTTAACCTTAGATCTGTACTCAGGCACTGTCTGGGCATAGCCTCACTTATGGTGGATTGCTGTAGTGTATGTAATTTTTCAGATCAGATATAATGGATATCCAGAAGGTTAATATCTATGGACCTCAAGGGGTATTCTGTGGGATGAAAACAATTCAGCTTAATAGGGATGGGGCCCTACTGGTATCAGTTCATCAGATGTCACAAGCTGTTGCACCCTGTAGGGAAGGATTTAGTCTCTTGAATCAGGTATACAGACACTGTGCTATGGAAGACTACATTGGTGAGGACTGAAACCACTAAAGAAGATGCTATTTTGGAATATTTCTACCTTAAATGTCTGCTAGGGGAAAGGGGAGATGTGACTTGTTGTGGAGGTTACCCTGAAGCACAGTGGAGGATTTAATGGATGCTTTTCTTTCATCCTGGGAAAAGTCCAAATCTGTTCATTTATTTTTTCCTGCTCTACAGATTCCTGTAATCTTAGTTCTTTGGATGCTAGCCCACTCAGCACTTCTTTTGCTTTAAAGATGGCCTGTCTGGTGTTTATTCTGCCTTTCGACAGCACAAGTTTAAAATTTAGAAAAGACTGGATAGCAGGAGTTGCAAATACAGTGATTACGTAAAGTGCAAAAGCTGAAGTTCCCTGCACCTTGTAATTTGGCCATTTCCAAGGTAGTTAGATAAGAATCCCTTATCTGGAATTTGTTACTGGACTGTACTCAAAGCTGGACTTAGAGTACAATATTATTTTTTTTAGCTTTGGCTTCACCCTATGGCACTAATGATGATCATTTTAGCATACTCATTTCCTGGGCACGTACTCCCCGTAATGCAGTCAATAGCAGTTAGGTTAGTGAAACAGCTGTTAATTTTCCAACATGAATGAATACTCCATTCTACTTGGTAGATTTTTTTTCCCCCTGCAAGTTCAATAAATATTTATGTCAGTCCTGCTGTCAAGTAGCACTCTCAGTAACAGACAGTTGCTAAATTAAGATACTTTCCTTGGCAGTAATGGAAAGCTAATAATGCAATTGCCATTTGCAAGCTTTGGAGAAGATTTGCCTTATAATTACCATAAGAGGTTGAACTGGAACTCAGAATAATAAAACACAAGGGCAGGCTCTGGTAACACCAGATGAATTGAGGTAGCACTGAGAGGACTTAAAGAAATCAGCTTCCTTTCCTTGGTAATGCTGTTTCACAGGGTCAGCTGCAAGTGAACTTCAAGTAAAGCAGGAAGAGAGGTTGGAACATGGTGCTGCAGACTATGGCACAGAGATGTTCCTTCAGAAATGTGCCCTGGCAGAGCTGTGCAGATTGAATTAGGCTTATCCCTCAAAAGGTACCAGCAGATGTGTGTTAGTAGACAAAATGCAAGAAAAACTGCTACATATTCAACCAGGCCTGTTTTTTTTCCTTTTATTCATCCCTCAACTTCCCTCAGGCTTGACTATTGTATCCTTGGTAAAATAGGCAGATGGAGAATTCATGCTCCTTTTTGAAGCTGCAGTTCAGGAAATAGATCTTGGAATCATTCTTGACAAATCATTGTCTCTGTGTAGCGCAGCAGCTACTAACAGCCAGCAAAATATTGGACTTCAGAAAGGGTATTGAGAACAAGTCAGACATCAACATTTTGCCATTATGTAAAACTTAGTGCACCACTGCCTGCAGTGCCACGTGTAGTTCTAGTCTCTGCATCTCAAGAAAGACCTGGTGGAGTTAGAGAAGTTACATAGAAGGGCAAACAAAATTATCAAGGTGGTGGGGCAATGCTTTATGCAGAGAGATTGAAGACTCGGAATTTCTGTGAAGGGAATGAACACAGAACCATTATTCACCAAATCCCACATGACCAGCATTAGGCTGGGCACAATGAAACTACTTCTGTACACACTTGGTTGTGGACTTTGCAAACTTCACAGAATGACATTTTACCAAATTGCTGCGGTTGGAAGGATCCTCTGGAGTTCTTCCAGTTCAACCCCACAGATCAGAGCAGGGGCAACCAAAGCTGGATGCTTAGGACTGTGTCCATTTGGGTTGAGTAATCCCCATGGACTGAGACTCCACAAACTCTGGGCAATGTGTGCCAGTGCTTGATTACCCTCATACAAATAATGTTTTATCTTGTGCTTAAATGGAATTTCCCATTTCAGCTTGCACCCGTTGTCTCTTGTCACTGATTATCACTCAGAAGAGTCTGGTTCCATCTTCTTTGCTCACCGCCATCAGGTATTTATACAGATGGCTAAGATCCCCCCTGAGCGTTCTCTACAATGAGCTGAATAAGCCCAGCTCTCTCAGCCTCTCCTTGCATGAGAAATACTTGAGTCTCTTAATCATCTCCCTCACCCTTTGCTGGACTTATTCCAGTATGCCCTTGTCTCTCTCACACTGGGAAGCCCACGACTGCACATAGTAACCCAGGTGTGTCTCACTAGTGCTGAGTAGAGGGGATAGACCATCACCCTCAGCCTGCTGGCAATGTTATTCTTAATGCAGCCCAGGAGGCTGTTGCTGCAAGTACACATTGCTAGCTTTTGTTCAACTTAGTGTCACTAGGATCCCCAGGTCTTTTTCTGCCAAGCTGTTTTCCAGCTGGGTAGCCCCAACATATACTGGTGCATGGGGCTATTTCTCCCCATGTGCAGGACTTTGCATTTCCTGCCTGTCAAGGTGCCTCTAAATGGCAAAATGACCATCTGGTGTATTGACCACTCCTTCCAGCTTTATCATCTTCAAAATTGTCAAGAGTGCACTTTTAATCACTATCCAGGTCACTAATGAAGATATTAAACAGTATTGGTCCTGGTATCAATCCCTGGGGTGCATAGCTGGTGTCTGGCCTACAACTGGACATTGTACTCTTTGCAGGAGAATGTGGAGGTATACAAGTATCAGCAGGCCCCTCAGGTTCCTATCAAAAAGAAATTAGGCAAATTCATGGACAACAGGTGCCTAAGCAGATACTAAGGATGTACCCTTTAACATCCCTACTTCAGCAACTATGCATGGGAGAGAATTGAACTGTAGAGGCTCGCTGGCCTTTGGGGGAAACATGAGAGGGAATACTAGTCTGAATCATTAGTCTGGCCCAAAATGATATTTCTCTTTCTTTTCCTGCTGTCACTCCAGGCAAGTTTTATATAACAGTTCAGAAGGAGCAAGCCCATTGGTACATTAACTGTGGGACCAAGTGCTTTCTTCTCTTTCTCTCTCCAACCATTGCTCTTCAGCTTCACTGATTTCTTGACATGTGTCTGGCACCAGTAGTCCAGCTGCTCATATTCTTCTGGACCACGTAAACTCTCTTCCTGCACAGCTCACTACACAGCTGACTAATTGAGAGATCCTGGCGTATTCACTGGCCTTTCTATACTCTGCCTATACAGAGAGATGGCTAAGGTTTGCTCCTAGGAAAAGTTATCCCAGAATTTTCCTTAATTCTTGCAAGGAACATAGTACTGAAAATGTATGTCTTACCTATTCTGTGAAAATTTTGAATAGGGAAGCTGTGTATGAAGGTTGTAGAACATGACATTGTTGGCAAGAGTCATACCATGTGGTGGTGTGGATAGTACATTGTCAGATGTGTGGGATGGTACATAGAAGAACAGTCACCCGTATATGAGGGCATCCTAGAGGTCCCAGAAAATCCACTTTAAAGTCTGTCAACTGAGGTACTCATCATATAACCCAGAAGATGCTCCATGCCCTAGGCAGAATAAGCAGTTGAGTAATTTGGGCTTGAAACCTCTGGAATAAATGCATAGGTATTACCACTAAGAACTTTGTTGCCCTAATTAGGGTAGGGTTTAGTCATCTTGAGAAAGGAAAAGCTAGACAATTAAAAAATTAGTGATATATACACACATGCAGGAACCTACTCTCAGTCACACACATGTGTATATGTGCATACATATCAGCACCTAAGAAATCACATGTGGTTTGCTGCATTTCCAAGGTTGGAGGACCGGAGCTCAGACCACGCTAGAGGTGATTCCATTGATTGCTATTAAAAAGTCAGCTCTTAACAGATAAATGTGGCAGATGAAATACCACTTTCCCTTACTCCCACACACACGCTTGAAAGTGAAGATAATTTATAATACACTGCAAAAGGTTGATTTTTAAATGTTACATACCCTGGATAAAAATAAACGATTATTTATTACTTCTGTATTGCTGTGGGTACTTAACTCTTTGTTGTTTTAAGCTCTTTCTACTCAAGGTAAGAAAGAAATCCTGTCCAGGTATTTACACTGCCAGGCTAATCCACAGGATAAGTCATTATATTTTTGAAAAGGTGTTTGTTGCCTCTTGGAGGAGCAAAATCCTATCTTAGATGTATGATTTGTATAGAAATATCAATTCATTTTGAGGAAAAGGGACACTTGAACCCTCTAAATAGATTTTCTTTTGATGCAAGTTCCCTGGATTTAACAGGGAGGCTGAGCTCTGTTAGTCCCTCTGACCACTGGGGATATAATGGCTTTTTAAAGTGAAAATAATTGAACACGTTGTGCATTAGCACTATTTCACGCTGCTGTGAACACTGTAAGTACTGAATACAGTGCATAGAACCCTGCTGAAAACTATGTATTCCAAGTCATGTTTTGTTGTGGTGCTACAGAAACAGCAGATGTACAAGGGCGTTAGGAGCCAATATCCGGTGGGCTTTTGAAAAGGTTATTTGCAATAAGCAACATTTTCACAAAAACCTGTGTAGGGTTAGTGTACAAGGCATATAACATATTCCAGAGGGCTGTGAAAGGATTGCTTACCATCTGGTGCAACTCCCTTGGGGGTGGACAGGACAACACAGGCATCTGGCAAGACTTGGCCAGGGCACACTGCCGCCCTTAATTGCTTGACACCCTCCCTTCCCACGGTTGGCAGAGCCTGCAGGGTTGCAGGGCATTGCAAACAGGGCCCCAGCAAAACCTGCCCCACCCCACGCAGCTTCTCACCACGCCCTGGCTGTGGTCTGCTTCAGTATTTGTCTCTTTTTGTCATCCGGAAGTCTGCAGCTTCCTTCTAGTGTCATTCCGCTCATATGGAAACCAGGAGCCCAGTAATTGCCTGGAGCAGATGTGATCAGCGCTGTTTTGCCTTCCTGCTGGGTTCAGTGGGATCAGAAACTCGTGCTATCGTACAAGGGGCCTGGTCACAGTGTCCACAGGGGTTCAGCCAATCCAAATGGTGCCTTTCCCCACCAAAAAAAAAAAAGAAGTGGTGGTGTGGTATAGCCTAACTTCTGCTTTTCTTTGTCCTTGGAAAGGAGAAAACAGCTTCTTAATCTTTTGCAGCCTTCTCCCTGAAACACATTGCTGAAGTAACTTGAAGGACTATTTTCTAGAAATGATTCTCTTTGAGTTCATAGTCTCAAAGGTTGAATGTGAAATTGTTTGCACTGTACTGAAATAGATAAAAACAAATTGTTCCCTCTCCTGTATTTATTATGGATCCACTATTTATTTTAAAATTTGTTAAGGGACTCGTACTGTATAACCAAAGGTTACATATGGGTATGAAGCAGACTGTGATTCCACATTCACAAAAAGAGGTTTCTGCTCTCTTAGCTATTTTTATTTGATTTCTAATCTGTACTAAGGCATCTGTGAATATGATATCTCAGCCCAGACAGAAGAAGTCTTAATCTGAAGAGAACGGAAATTACCAAACATTCCAGTTTAGCATCCATATATTAAACTAAATAAATTCTCTGTGTGTGGGGTGGGGTGGGTGGGTGATAGAGTTCATTTTGTAGCTCTCAATTTCTATTTCCAGTAAAAGGACAACATTTAACTAAATGTCTCATTAATGAGAGCCTGAAGAACATCCTGAACTTCTAAACATTTCTTATTTGCAGCAGTAAGAGAGTCCAAAGACTTCAGTTAAGCTGTTCATATCCTGAATGACATTCCTCCCACATGTCCTCCTACCAGCACCTTAAATTTACAGGCAACTTCAAATACTTTTAAATATGAATGTTGAAGGACCTTTTTACAGACTACATCCTTTTTGCAAGTTGCAGGCAAATCTGTCAGGATTTTGTCTTCTGCCAACAATGAGGATAAAATATATATACTTATCAGTCAGAAGTTCAAAAGCTGCAGTTCCCAGGCTTTCATTCACAATACACACATTCAAGAGTAACAGTTGCATATATATGTCTAGTGAATGCCCCATAGAACTATTAGCCAGAGAGCAAAAATAAATTGATCTTGATTTCAGAATTTGAGCCATCAAATGCATTCCAGCTAAGATTAAAAAAAACCCTAAGACTTCCAAAGCCACATGTTCTTTTAGACACAGAGCAGCTTTCTTCCTGCATTTTTATATTTTAATCAGCTTCATGCAGTATGTTCAATCCTCCATGAAGGCAATTCAATTCCCAGAGCCAACAGCTTTATCATATTTTTTTCACTGACTTAAAAAAGAAATCACTTCCAAGTGGTGTCAGAAAGGGATTGAAAAAAACCCAGAACTTATTTACTTGAGATGTCCCACCACACATGAGACCTTCCAATTATTTTAAAAGCAGCATAGGGAGCTATAAACTGGGATAGTCTGTTGAGGGAACTTCCCAATACAGAAGATAAGTAATTTATGAGACTGCTTGTTCCTGCTAGCTAATGGCTATACACTAACACAGTTTAAATCCATTACTTTGGTTTCCAAAACACAAAGAAAATGTCTCTCAGTTACAAAGGTGTGAATCCTTGGTTTTAGAAGATTATTCCAAACACATCATAATGTAATAAGATTAGTTACTGAGCTTCTGGATTCTCCATATTATTATGTCCAAGTCTGTAGAAACTAAAATTCAGATACGTACTACCCACCCCATGAAGGAGGGATAGGAGCCAAGTGCCCCCTCTCCTAGTGGTCACGCACCCCTGTCCCAGTCTGGCCTCATAGCTCCTCCTATTTCCTGACCCAAGGTACCAGATACCACCTCATCACATGGCTTAACATGGCACTGTTTAACGTGCGTGGAAAGAAGTGTCTTGGCATGATGGCCACACACCACATGACAATGTGGCAGTTTATCCAGGAAGGAATAATTAACTCCTTAATTTATTCTACCATAGAACACTTGTGATGTATGGCAGTAAAAGGAAATGAAATAATAAGAATTTCAGAGCAGACAGGTGAAGGTATTACACAGCAAGAAAGAGAACATAGGGTATGACACTACATGAAACCTCATGCAGCAGCAGTGTGTGATTTACTATATACCTTAGTAATACAATTTTTGTGTAGCCTATATTATCTTTACCCAGAAAGTTGCGTGCTGGTGATTCCTGCCAGTTGCTACAGTCTCTGAACATATTATCGTGTTAGAGTGGTTTTGCATGGGAAAGAAACCTCCCTAATCTCTGAATTGGCCCCTAAATCACACAGAATCAGAGAATCACAGAAGGGCTGAGGTTGGAAGTTATCTCTAGAGGTCATTTGGTCCAATTCGCCTGCTCAAGTAGGGCTGCCTAGAGACCATGGCCCAAGAGCATGTCATCTAGACATTTGAATATTTCCAAGATTGGAGAATCCACAGCCTCTCTGGGCAACCTGCAAACTTACTGAGCGCACACTCCACCCAGTCATCCAGTTCATTAATTGGTTTTTTCCTGGCTTTTATAGTGACTTTAATTCTGAATGCTCACTAGGTAGTCGAGCAGCAGGTGAAAAAACTACAGGTAGCTAGCTTTATGAAAGCATACCCCAATTTACTGGTAGCGTATTACAGAAAAGTGATGTCTGTGAGCCAGACTGACCAGATCAATTCTAGCAAAAATTTTATCCCCAGGTAGAACATACTTCTCTTGTAGTGGAATGTCATTGGAACCACTTGAGTCTCTTTTTTCTCATATAGTCTCAGTTCAGGTAGGTCTGTGGTCCTTGAGGTTTCAGCTGTTGTCAACTACGCATTTACTATTCCAATGCAATGACTCATTATATCCCCTATGGTCTTTCAAAATCCTAGCAAACACTAGCTTGAAAACAGCTCACATCTCCCCATCAGTTCAGGGTAAGATATTATTTTCTTGTTTTCTCTTATAAACAGCCTATTTCTACCGTATTCTCAGTAGGACATGGATGAACATGTCTGCCCCAAAAAAGACATGTTTTAGATACAGCTAGGACCTAAATCACCCATTAAGATTAATTGGATTAGGCTTCAGTATGTACCTTGCAATAGGCTGCATTCTCCTCCATGTAACAGTCTGGGCATAACTTACTGGTTAGTGTGTAGTCTGTAGATGTGTATCGATCTTTAGCCTTAGGGGACCCATACTTTTAAATATAGATTTCTATATCTAGTTTTTACAGAGACAACTTGTTAAAACAGTTCCATGTAATTGGTCTATTGAAATGTCCCATTTAAATAATTTGTTATTCCTTTAGTAATATCCATCTGTACAAGACTGTGAGAGTCTTTCTCAGACTACTGTTGTAATCACTGGATAAGAAGAGAAATCCTGAGTCATTAAATCCAATACCCGTTGGCACAGGCAAAAATGTAAAATAATTATATTTATATAGTGTGACAGTAGATGTGTTTATCACCACCATTCTCTAAGGAACAAAAAACCTTTACGTCTGGTGCAGTCCATAGATGCTCATGCAAAACCCCCAACTAAGAAAGATGTAAACTAATATTGTTTTGGGAGGGCCTGTAAGAGTGAACCTGCAGAGTGGAGAGCCTAATTACAGTTCTCAGGTGAATGAAGAGTTTTGGTAGAGAAACTGAGCATTGTAGTTATAGTCAATATTTGGCTTAAAAACATTTTGTGAGGTGGTACTCACAAAATACTCAAATACAAAATACTCTGCCTAGTATTTTGTAATACTGGTAATGCCTATGTGCATATATATATTTAAAATCAGTTCCCTTTGGAGTCAGTAACAACTTAGCCCCATTGACTTCAAATGGAAGGTGAGGAGAAATGTTAGGATTTGCCTTGATAATAAAGACTATGTGAATGATCAAAGCTTGTGACAATGCAAAGGTCAAAATTTTAACCAGTAAATTGGGTAGTTGTTATGAAAACCTTAAAAAAAACCCTTTAAATGAGTGTTATGAGTGCTACCATGTGGGACTATTATTACAGATACAGCTGAAATTGCTTGCATTTTTGAGTAATTCTACTAACAATATGTATTTTGCAAGGAAAAACTTAGCTAAAAGTGCAACTTCAAAGTACTTTAACTCTTAATTTGTGTCATCTGTCAAACCATTTATCAAATCTTTCTCATTGAATATTTCTTATAATTGTTTTCAAAGTTTGATGAAAAATATTCTTTCTTTCTGGATGTTTAAATGTTTGCTGTTACAGAAATAGGTTTCTTACTGGGTATCAAATCCACTAAATATACATTTGCTACAACAAAATGAATAAGAATGATATTTTTAGTGCTGGGAAGCTGTCAGGAGAGTTCAGTGCTAAGAATGGTCTCTTGGGGGCGGGATGGCTGAAAAGGGCTGAGCTGACCCAACAGCTGCTTGCAGTGGTGAGTTGTGGTCCTGCTTCTCCCCATCTCATCACTTATCCCCCTTTGGTTCACCCTCCTCAGGCAGGTATTCCTCCTGCTTGCACTCCTGCAGACAGGCACCTGGCCCTTGAGCTAATGCACTTCATTAATCTAGTCCTCGCTTTACCAAGGTGGTGAGCTGAAACCCACTCTCAAGCGCGTCAGATTAGGGCCAGGGCTGACACAAAGTCGTGGAGCAAGGTGCTGTAGGGGACAGTGGGGACATGAGAGGGCAGGGAGGGAAGCAGGAGGGGTGTTGTGGTTTAACCCCAGCCAGCAATTAAGCACAACACAGGTGCTTGCTCACTACACCATGTGGGATGGGGGAGACAGAAGAGTAAAAGTGAGAAAAGTCATGGATTGAGATAAAGACAGTTTAGTAAGTAAAGCAAAACACACACACAAGCAAAGCAAAACGTTTCTGTGTTTTTCAAATCTGCTAGAGAACTTGCACAGAAAGACCTTTTTTTTTTTTAGTGAAAGTACCTGTTGTTCCATGCCTTTCTCACTTTGTCTATGAAGAAGACAATTGCAGACTTGTCATCATTGCCTAATCTTATGACTTGACAAATAACAATATCAAACTATAGATGCAAAGGTAAAATAAAAAATTAAATGTATTACATGGCAATTTTACTTCTTTTGTTTTTCACTTCCCAACAAGTTGTCCCAAGAACTGCAATATCCCTAAACCAGTGTAACTCAAGAAGGTAGATATCTTTTTTTCCTTAGGATCTCAATTCACAGCCGAGCATGTTTTCCATAGTGAAAGAAGAGAAGGACATAACTTTTTTTTTTAATGATCCTAAGAAACTGTGAAGTCTCTTGGCCTGGTTTCCTAGCTTGACCAAACAATATCTCTTAAACCCCATTCTGAGGAGTGCTAACACTCGACAGTTAACCAGCAGCTTCAGTGTGTTGTTCAGTGGTGTCTGTTGACTTCAGCAACGTTTCTGGGTAACCATCACGTCCTCAAGAGACTAACTTTAGGCTGTCACTGTAAGGGAACATATACTGCCTTTTAAGAGCAGAGCGGGCTACAGTGGTGTGTCAGGGTCACTAAAGTAGCTTGCCATAATCAGTGGCATGTGGCAGACAGTTGTATATAGCTTTCTACACCATATGTCAGGCTAAAGTCTTATTCAAAATCATAAATACTGAATAGTACTATAGGTGATACTTGGAAAAGAGCAAATATACACAGTGAAGACCAGAAGTGAGAGAAAGTAAAGTAAAAGAAAAGTGGAAACTTTAAAAAAACAACCCCAACCTTCAGCTGAAACCATGTAGCAGAGACCTGGAAAAGAGTAAGTTAAGGATGTGACATGTAGATGTGGGCAGATGGAGCCTTTGAGAAAGGAGATTTAGAAAAATTAGCTAATGGACCTGGTGCTACAGGTTTCTTCAACAGTCTGCAACTAAAGCCAGATTGGTTCAGTCAGAGTGAAGAATACTGTATTCTCAAGAAAACCGTAGCAATTGCAACATACAGATTCCAAATAAAACCACAAAAAGAAGGAAAGTCCTTTGGAAGGTTATTGACTGACATTAACTTAGTGAGTCAGGCATGAAATCATGCCACTTAGGCAGATTTCATTATAAGATATTTGATTTTGATTGCAATCAAATATCCAAAATGATAGGTTGTGCCTGGGAAATCTTCTCAGACTCCGCAGAAATCACTCAGGAGAAAATAAAAATATTTAAAAAGTAATTAAAAATGCTAGAAAGGAAGGGGTAGATACATTAGACATTAACTAAGTGAACATGAAAGCAGAAAGATGTGAGGAATCTAAATATACCAGAGAAACATAAATGCCTACAAAGTCATAAAGTTATAACAAAAGTCTGAGATGAGAAAGATGCATGGATCCAAACATATATCCGCAACTGGAAAGCATTAAAACAATTGCAAGGTATGTTAATGTCTTGCAGGAGTATGCAATCAAAACCAGCAAAGTTAAAATAGAACAACCAGCAGGCACTCTGTCAGTGCTTGATGTATATTTATCAGGATGGCAATGCAAACATGAATGAAAAAAAAATCTACATAGAGGAAAAGTGCAAAAGTTGATACAAAAATGTGCACTCCACTGAATTCTGGTGGAACTGTTGTGAATTATTACCTGGGAACTAATGCTTAGATAGATGTTATATCTGAAAATATTGTAGAATAATGGAATAAGAATCATAAATGCATAGAGCAAGAACCACTACAACTGAGGGTCACAGAGAAGACCTCATTTCTGTTCAAGTATTACATGAATTTATACTGTAAGAAACCTGTAAGAAAAACTGGAACTGTTTATTTACTGTGAACAATGAGCCAATAATGAGTCTAAAAATTGGCAAATCCTCAGTTTGCTTAAGAGAGTACTTAAAGGTCAGTTGGGCAGGAGCAAAGGTAAAGAAAATGTTGAATAAAACAGGATGTCAGAGGAGGAAGGGAGACATATATGCTTGCAAGGACTACATTTAAATGCTGACTTGCTCACTTTCGCTGAGATTGCATATCCTATTTAAAAACAGCATGGTGTGTATTAAATTTGTATTTGCTGAACATAGAATCCCATAAATTTTACCTGATGTTGTTCAAAGGTATGAGATTCTAGATTTCAACATATACCAAGTCCCAAATCTCCTCCAAAGAATGTCTGGCAGAAAATGTTACCATCACTGCAAGGACTGCTAAATGCAGGCTAAGAACTCTGAAACAAATCCGGTAATGCTGGACTTGACAGGAGATCTTTTTTTAAAAAGTAAACTGGTACTGACTGAACACTCACTGAGCAGAAAGATAAAAATAATTTCAATTCTAGCCAAAAGTGCAATAGAAAATACAGCTTAGGAGGATAAAGTAGAAGAGATCAGGATATGCCACATACAGAAGATATATGTCAGTCATGCTGTGGATGCAGTGGTTTGTAGATGCGGTTTGTATACACGAGGGCATTGCATGGGCCTAGAAGACTGCAGCTGCCAGGAAGAGTGCTCCTTGTCCTTATGTAAGTTCCAGTCTTTGAGCCATTGGCTTTAGGACAAGAGGGAACAGCTGCAATTTATTCCTTTAGAAAGAGGAATATGAAGGAGGAACGGAAAGAGTCAAAGCTTCTGAAAGTAAATTGGAAATGAAGGATTTTACTGAGCCACTAATGGACAGGTTTGAGGCTGCAAGTAGATAGAAATTGGGGTAGTTCTCTGCATGGCAATCTGAACACCTAGAACCCCCCCAAAATGCCTCTAAATACATGTAATTCAGGTAAAGCTGTTATTCACCAGAACTATGCAGGAATGTAAACTGCCTGACTGCACAATTTTCTGTCTCGGGGAGAGAGAAGTGTGCGAATATCACATTGCCTCTCTCAGACCTGTGCAGTCAGATGTGGTCTGAGGCAGCCTGAACCCAGGGGATGAAGGTTGTCTGCGGGCAGCAGCAGTGCAGGGCACCACACACACTGGGCAGCTGCTTTCCAGCTAGTGACTGCATCTCATCACTTTGAGAGACACGAAACAACACCCAGACTTCAAAATATTGCCTGTGTTCTTCAGTAAACATAACATTTCCTAGCTTCAGAGGAAGTTTCTGTTGACAGTAAGGCAACACTGGATATTGTACAAACTGCAGCAAAGCTTCACCCTAAATCCATTATAATTATTACTGCTGCTGTTACTATCAGTGGCACATTACAAACAAACAAGTATATGTGTTTGCCTGTATGTGTTTATCTATATTTATACATCTTACTTATTTATCCCCACAAAAGGATGCTAATAAAAGTGTAAATATACCCTGAGAAAACAAATCTCCCCACAGATCCATTTTGCTTTGTGACATAACAAGATCTTTTCCACAACCTGTAAATAGTCTACAAAATCTCCATGGAGTGTTGCTTGCAGAGAATGCTGAGGGGTTGTTAACTAGCACATCCATAGCCACTAAGCCAATAACTTTGGGGCTTTATGATTTTCCTTGGCTGTGCAGCAAAGGGCATGTTTCAGCAAATTTTTTCTTGCCACAGCCTGTCCTACTGGGAAATTATGTGCAGTAGTTGTACACACATGTTTGTATGGGCATTGTTTCTTTGTGCATCTCTGTGGAACAGTGCTAGTTCATAGCCAAAGCTGAGAGGAATGGTCTCAAGTGGAAGACTGCAGCATCAGTAATGTGAGATTTAAATTAAATAAGGGGAAATATTTTTGGTGTATTTGATTTACAGCCACAACCATTCTTAAGTACTTAAAAATGCTCTGCCAGGCAGTCTGATTGTTAAGTGTAAGTTTTAGAGTGTGGGTATTTAAGAGTATTTGAGATTATGGATCTGACTGCTCTGGAAATGTTCTGCCTCAAGTATTGTATTTATCCACTTTTAATGATTACTTTTTGGTTTATTACCCATCAACAATTCCTTTGACACACTTACTTAATATTCTTTTTAGCCATGCAGCATGGATCAAATATTAAGGCCTTGAGATATTTTTAAATGGCATCCAGTATTGCAATCCTATATCTTCAAATTCAAAAGATGTAATACACAAATAAATAGTGCTCATGATAGAATGCTTAAAACTGATGTATGTAATAAAAATCTATTCAGCATAAACAATATTTATTTAAATGGTACTAGTTCAAGACGTATTTTCACCTTCAAGTACAGAGAATAGCTGTGAAGCCTTTACCATCTCTAAAACTGGGCTTTTGGGTGTTGTTTGTTTGTTTGTTTTGGGGTCTTTTTTGTTTTTTTGACAGTTACCTTTGGAATTCACAGATTCACAGAATGGAAGGGGTTGGAAAGGACCTCTAGAGATCATCTAGTCCAACCCCCCTGCCAGAGCAGCATCACCTAGAGTAGATTCACAACAACTGTGAAACAGCAATATTAGAATCTTAAATGATGGCCAGGCAAAACCTCTAGCGCTGATGTTTGAACTGTCATTAAGTGTGTAGAGCTGAAAAGCAAACTTTTGTATGTGGAATACCTTGCCATGAAGATGTCACAAAGCATTTCATGTGGATGAATATTGTTGGGAACAGTCCTGAGTATGGATTTTACCTGTGAAACACCCAAACTTCAAGATTGTTTGATTCTACAGGAGCCTAAAGAGGTCGCAGGTCATCTTTTTTGATGCATTTTTTCTCTTGTGACAGTGTTGGCAGATATCTCATCTGCTGATGAAATTTTTCATGCTGCAAAGCTGGCCAAGAACAAGGTATGAATGTTTTGCTAGCATTTCTCCCTCTGAACCTGCTTTTTGGCTAGGTGAACATCAGTGCTAGTGCAATAGACAAGAGAGGAACACATTTCTGGCAGAAGGAAGCATGGCAGAGTTGGTCCACACCTCAGGGGAGCTCAAACAGTTGTGGGGTTTTCTACCTGAGGCTTGATGTTGCAGCTTTGGACATCACAGGATCTTTGTGGAAGAAAGACAAAGAACAGCCATTTTTTAAGAACGTCTTTCAACTTTGAAATGTATTACTTCATTATAGTTTCTCTTAACCATTTATTGTGAACCCAAAATGGTCCAAATTTGTTCATTTAAGTCTCATACTTTGAAGTTCTTCCTTTTAAATGTCTACTTGGGAACAGGGGCTGGTTGGGGAAAGCAATGAATGCCTGTCTGTTGTTTTTTTTTTTCTTTTCCACAAGTAGATAAGTGCTGGGGAAACTGATTGTTTGAAAGGGTTGTTTAGATGGATATACCAGTTCAAGAAAATGTTAATGCATATACTTAAATTCATCACTACTTTAGAATTTGACCTTGAATACTTACATGGAATTTCATCCTTAAGTACAGAACAAACAAGTCCTTAGCTATTCTCCTAAATAGAGATAGTTTCCTATGTTGGAGTCAATGATTCTCTTTTCAGTTGACAAAGAATTCAGAGAAATTCTTTTTACAATCTTTGAAGAAAGTCAATATATTTTAATTCCCCCAGAAGGCTAGAAATGTCAACAGGCATGGAAAATAGAACTCCAGACAGAAATAGTAAGAAATGTTAGAATTATATGAAAGTTGCATATGGGCTGAGAGACTTTTCATGTTGTGTTTCATCCAACGCAAATTAAAATGAATGAGATATGCAGTACCTCTGCAGCACAGTGTTGGTGAAGTAAATGCCGACAGTTTCTTAACTGGAGTGGCACAGCCTTAATGTGACTGTGGTGTTACTGAATATGCCACTAACATGTGGTAGAGGTTTGGTACATCTTTAAACTAGTCAGGAAAAAGAAAGCCTCTCATTTTTCTCTGTTCTAATTATCTTCGTTCCAGTGGATTAGAAAATGGAAAATGTAGAAGTCAAGCTGAAGATCGTTCAGACCTCAATTGCCTGCCAAGTTAAGTCTGACAAATGG
>NW_010230128.1:0-26606 GCF_000690775.1 Eurypyga helias | reverse complement strand
CCTAGACCAAAGGGCGACTGCAGTAACTATAGATTGTAATTGTCATCGTTGTCACATAAAATGTGCTATTAAGTTCAGGCTGAATTTTATTGCTGAGAATGCTCATAAATTGAATGGTCAGTCATTTAAATTACCAAGTAGAGAGCTCTGTGGTTTGCTCTAAAGCTACTTTCTAAGGCAATGTATTTGACTTTAGACCTCTGGAAGCTAGCAGTGTTCCTTAAAGATGTGTTAGACAGGTTGTTACCTATAAGAGAGGGTACTCTGACAGATGCACTGCATTCCATTCATATTTCAATCATCCTTACACTCTAATTTTTTTGTTTGGTTTTGGTTTTGTTTTTGTTGAAAGGTGAGTACTGCATATGCTGTGTTAGCAACTTAAAAATTAGGAGTTATTATCATCTTCTTAGTGCAGCAGAGAGGATGAGTGAGGATGGTTTTGAAATATGGATGAATAAAGTGTAGTTGTTTAAGATGAAAAGATGAAAGGGGATGAAAAGAGAGTGGTGCATTCAAAAGAGAGAATCTTGAGATCAAGGAGTATCCCAGCAGGATCTGAAGTCTTTCATTCCAGGGATAAATCACAGGTCAGCAGTGATTTTCAAGTCTTTTCCTTCAGATTACTGGATAAATCAAAATTTTCAGGAAGGCTGACTCAGAACTGTTGTGAAAATAGTACTCAACTAAAATATGGCGGTTTGATGAAGTGAACAAGACCTAGGATAGGGAAGGAATGGGAACAGTCATCAAGTCCTTTTTCTTGCTATTAGAGACAAGAAGTTCCTATAATACCTTTCATAAACCGTCTTTATCTTAACATTCGTTTAAGTGTTTGTCCTCACTGTGCTGTTATTACTTCAAAATGTGACGTGTTTAGTGGTCAGAAAACACCTCTTCACTGGTCATTTATTCTTGTGCTAGCCTTGTCCTTTACTTTTAGATGCATCTTACGCCTTTCTAGTATTAGTTTGACAAATACATTTATAAGGCGCGATTATATTTTCACTCAGCTTTTGTTTTCCAAGCTAAAGAAGACAAAATCTTTTGCTTTAATGTGTATATCTTATCTTCTTTATCTTTTACAGGTTATACTATGCTGTCAGCTGGCTGGCATAAGCCAGCTCTGAACTGGGAGCCATACAACCACTTTCTAGCAATACAGTGTTCAAGCTAAAAAGTGCTGCAACACTGTTCTCTCTAAGGAAGGTTTTCTTTTAGATTTGTCTGGAGCTTTACTCTATGAGTATTGTTTTGTTTTGGTTTGTTTATTTGTTTGTTTGGAATAGAAATTCTTTTTAGATTGTATACTCTTAACTTATATCCTAAGCCTTTGGTAATAGGATATAAGTGCCAGGCTAATAGGGAAAAAATGTTATTCTATAGCTTTGCTGATCTCCTGGTTTTTTTTTCAGTGAGAAGCAGGGTTTCAAATCAAATGCCAATACCACAATGATATTTTAACAAGGTTACTGACTGATGTACCACAATTAGCTCACGTTAACCATATCCATCCACAAGGATTGTTTCCTCCTCTGGCCTGTGCATGCTCTCATGGAGTCTGTTTAGTCAAAGTGCAGTGACAGTGTAACTCCTTCCACAGCACGTCACGATGAGAAGATAAACTAAAAGTATTAAATTGGTTCCTCAGGGCTTCCTTCTCTCTTAGATAAATTCTAAAACCCTTTTGTGTGTGTGTGGTGTTTTTTTTTTTTTTTTCCTGTTCTTATTTCTCCCTAAGCCAATTCTTTGACTGGTCCAAAGATAAGGAAGGAAAACAGTAAAATATCAGACTCTTCATCACATTAATTGTAACTGTAAACAAATGTTGCTGCAATAAGACCTTTTTAATAGAATTGAATGGGATCTGGCACAAACATAGAACTAAGAACTACATGATGGAGTTATATTGTAGGAATATTCCCAACTGCAGTAATTAAAGGGTTGTTTCAATGTAAACTGATATGGATCATGAAGCGTCTCATGATTCCAGCCAAATCCATTGTTTTCAAGTTATGAAAATAACCAAAAATCTGAATTCTCTTTCTTGCCTCTGCCAACCTGACAATGGTTATTCTCAGACTTCCAGAAAAAAGTATTATCTCAGTAAAATGATGTTTTGCAGTCATCTCCCATAGCTCCCCCAGCTTTATTGTATTGAGCATAGCTGCAGGGCAAGTGACTAAAACTTCAGTGGCACAAATGGAGTTCCATCTGCTGGCATTAGGGCTTAATTTGTCACTCTTGTTTTTAATCTCAGGAAGCATGCAAGAACTAAAAGGCACTAATCTTTCATATGGCAGGAAGAGGATGATCAAAATATATGCAGCACTAGTACCACAGCCAAGACAGAGCCCAGCCCTGGCTTTTGAAACCATCTTGAGCATGGTTTTGAATATGGGCATGTTGTTCCACATTTTCCTGTCTTTAGCCCAGAGTACATTTCCTAGGCCCTGTCTGGGGATGGCACCCATCCAGTTTGTTGTGAAAAATTGAACTGATTTTCCGAAGGGGAAGAACAGCAGTATAAATTCAGCCTCTTTTCAAGGACATCAGTGCAGAGTTCCAACCAGACCTGTGGTATCACAATACCAACAGAAAAGGACCTGCGATGTGCTGCCATCACCATCAAAAAGATTCCTTTATCTTGCTGCTTCCAACCCCTCTGTCAGTGCAAGGCTGCTGGTACATCAGATGTACTTGCCGCAGTGCTACAAGAGGGCAGCTACTGTGCCAGCTCACAAGGGAATACACAGGAGCTAGTGATGGATTCCAACGTATTATAAAGCTATTTTGGTTACCACACTACCCTGCAGACTTTCACAGCCAAGAGGCTATTTCTCTCAAAGATGGGCTTGATCCTGAGGGAGATTTCCTCGTTGTGCCATAGGGTGATGTGGCAAGGGCCATGTTACCAGCACACATAGCCAAATGGAGCATCGTGCTACAGGGCTGCAATCCCACAGCTGCTGTGAACACTGGAACGATCTCTTCTGCCAGACCTTTGGCCACACTGCTGACTGTCAGATTAGGCTGAGATTGAATCAGGCCTCTTTAATCCTATTTAATCTTCATTACTGTTTCTAGATTCATTGCCTAAATTGAAGAAAATATGAGATATATGTATACATACTCACATACATGCATATATATGCTCTCAAATATTGGGCTATCTTATTCTATTGATAAAAATTCTGAAGTACTGTTTCCATATTAACAAAATCTCCAGGGTTATCGTGACCTATTCAGATTCCTGGCTATCTGAGCAGTTTGCTCTTATCCTGTTCAAACGCCATCAGCAATCCCAGATCTTCATTTTACAACAAGTTTGTGTCCTGCTAGGCAATGGTTGGTTTTTTTTTTTGTCTCCCTATACAAAAATCAAGATTCCTAATGCTTTTCAAGAGCAATCTATAACAGATGCTACTAGTAGTGTAGTATCAACATGACAGAGTAGTAGCACCAGTTCAACCTGGGGCACTAGTCACTTTCCACTTTTGCTGTTACAGTCCTGATGCTTTTACCAGTTAACAGTGTTAATTGAGCTGTGATTTCATTTGCTATTCTGGGAGATGAATTCTGTTCCCCTGGCTTCTGAGGCTTTTGTTGGATTTTTGGAGAGAAAGGGACCTATTTAGGTGTGTGGAGACTGCTCAGTGAGCACGTCTGAAGGCCTGAAGACTAGGTGCTGATATGTTTTGAAAAGCCTGTGTGTTTCTGCAATCATCTCTGTATGTAGGAACCGGCACAACAGTTGTTATGTCGAAAAAGATCCTGGATGGGTGGGAAATTAATATGTGGAAGGAAACAGGATTACTGCATCCGTTCTTTGAAGTGGGAAGATAGGAGGGGGAAGGCTGTTAGCTGTGGATAATGAATAGACTATAATCAGACAAACTCATTCTAGTTTATTTTGCAGAAATAGTAGACAATGTTGTGTACCTATTTAAGGGTTGAATGGTATTTGTTGAATACATTCATCCAAGCTGTACATGATTCAAAAATCATAACATGTTGCTCCCTTTAAAAAAAAAAAAGTTAAATGAGTATATGAGATGAGGCATGCTGTTCTGTGAAACTAAGGCATAGCTAAATGAAAGGCAGCTGGGAAATGTCAAGGGATCCCCTTGAAAGGTGCTCTTTCTCCTTCACTTGGTGGTTGAGTATTGTGGGACAATCCTGTATTTAGATTGATTGAAATGGTGGACCTAGAAATGATTTGCTCTCTATCTTTTTAAAATTATAATATTAAGTACTATATCTCTTGAGAATATTAAATATAACTGATCTTCTCCTTCCTGGCTGAGTGGACTAACAACTAGAACTCTTTGTTGCTTATGCAAATCATGGTAATTATTCTGTATAAGATAAAGCACCATCCAGGGGAAGGAACATGACAGCTTTGTTACAGAACCAAAACACCTACCTGGGTGATAAGAGATATTTTTTTTCCTTGGCTAAAGGAGAGATTTGAACTCAGATCATCCTCAGTTAGAGAAGTAAGTGGTTGTGGTGGGTTGACCCTGGCTGGAGGCCAGGTGCCCACCAATGCTGCTCTGTCACTGCCCTCCACAGCAAAGCAGGACAGAAAATGTAAGGAAAGGCTTGTGGGTCACAATAAGGACAGAGAGAGATCACTCAGCATTTACTGTCATGGACAAAAAAGACTTGATTTGGGGAAAATTAATTTAATTTGTTGCCAATCAAATTATAAGTAGGAGAGAACTAAAGCCAAACACATTACCTCCACCTCTCCCTTCTTCCTGGGCTCAACTTCATAGAATCATAGAATCATAGAATCACTAGGTTGGAAAAGACCTTAGAGATCATCCAGTCCAACCGTATCTGTCCACCACTAAACCATATCTTTCAGCACCTCATCCACCCGTCTCTTAAACACATCCAGGGATGGTGACTCCACCACCTCCCTGGGCAGCCTGTTCACTTCACTTCGCTTTTCTCTACCTCCCCTTACTGAGTGATGCAAGGAGATAGGGAACGAGAGTTATGATCAGTCCATCACATGCTGTCTCTGCTGCTTGTTCCTCACACTTTGCCCCTGCTCCAGTGTGGGTGTCTCCCACAGAGTGCAGTCCTTCAGGAACAGCCTGCTACAGCATGGATCCCCCACAGGGTCACATGTCCTGCCAGCAAACCTGCACCAGCCTGGGCTCCTCTTTCCATGGGGCCACAGGTTCTCTCAAGAGCCTGCTCCAGCGTTGTCTTCTCATGGGGTCACAGTCTGCTTTGGGCATGCATGTGCTCTGATGTGGGTTCCTCCCCGGGGTGCAGGTGGGTCTCTGCTCCCTGGTGACCCCCCATGGCTGCAGGGCACAGCCGGCCTCATGATGGGCTGCACCACGGGCTGCTGGGGAATCTCTGCTCTGGCGCCTGGAGCACCTCTTCCCCCTCCTTCTCCACGGACCTTGGTGTCTTCAGAGTTGTTGTTCTCACATCTGACTCTCTCCCTCTGCTGTAATTTCTCTTCTCAGTTTAGTTTTCCTCCATTCTTAAAGAATTTATCTCAGAGGTAATACCATGGTTGCTGATGGGCTCAGCCTTGGCCAGCAGTGGGTCCATCTTGGAGCCAGTTGGCATTGGTTCTGTTGGGTATTGGGCAAACTTCTGGCAGCTTCTCATAGAACCCACCCCTGTAGCCCCCCCCGGTTATGCCATCTTGGAGCCAGTTGGCATTGGTTCTGTTGGGTATTGGGCAAACTTCTGGCAGCTTCTCATAGAACCCACCCCTGTAGCCCCCCCCGGTTATGAAAACCTTGCCGTGCAAACCCAATACACCAGTAATGAACAAACTTGGTCAGGAGTGGCAGATTCTAATCAGTCTTTGTTTAAAATAAAGAATTTTTCCTCATGGTCTCTCTTTGTTATTTTCCAAATTTAAGGCAGGGTAGAAAACAGTATAAAGCAGACAACTCAGCTCATCTTTCTCCTTAGGCACTGTGTCCAGTTTATCTTCATGTGACTTTGCTCACATAATGTTCCAGTACTAATCCACTTTCCCCAGGACATCTTGCACATGAATGTAAATCATTCCGATGTTCTGGAAAGTCCTGGCAAGATCTTCCCATGAAGAGACTGCTGTGTCCCAGAGGAGATGGAGAGGATGGGAACACTTTCTGGAGGTGTGTAAACAAGGGAAGCAGGAGGCAGTGAGCTGGAGGGGCCAAAGGCTTGCAGCTGAGCCAGTATTGCAGCTATTCCTCATTGTGGAGAGAGAACCCAACTGCAGAGCTTAATTGTTTTGTTTTGCTGGGTTTGTCATGCCAGTTGTCAGAATAATTCCTTTGTGCATGGCTGGATTGGATGTATGTACACAGTGCCAGCTTAGCCTTCTGATATCCTGAGGGGGCCTTTCCTACTGCAAATTATTTTCCACTGAACAGAGGGTGACTTGAAGATTGGTCCTTATTTGTCCATATGGTAGCTGTTGTTCTCTTCCAGTGTGAAAGTCTGATGAGAATATTAGACACAGTTGCTCTATACATGCCTGAAAGTATTTCATTCCCTGTGGTTTTCCTATCACTGACTGTTGGAGTCTTATATTCATTGAGAATAATGAACTCTGGTAGAAGAAAATGCTTAAAATACATAAAGCAGACTGTACACTGCTCACACGCATCAAGGTCTGGGTGACTTTTCAGACTGTTTCTGGGTTATCTTTTTCCTTTATTTAAGTAAGACTGGAATATAGGGATTCTGAATCATCTGTCATGAGGTGTAAAAAGTCTTTGTATATGTTCCTGGGCCTCAGGATACGAAATTGTTTGGATTTTTGTTGTTGTTGTTTTGGTTTGGGTTGTTTTGTTTTTTCCTGCTGTTTGGAATCCTTATGGAATATTACTTTTTATGAAGGATTATTTTTCCCTTCAGAGCCTTTCTTAAATGAGCTGGCAAGAGATTTACATTTCTCTGCATGGCTGTAGGATACTGGAGTTGAAACAGTGAATAAGAAAGTGTCACAGATTTATTTAAGAGCAGTGAAAAGTTGCTGCCTTAATATACACTGTCAGCAGATTTTAGAAGGGGGAAGATGGGGAAATGCATGATCGCTAGGTTGTTTATCTAAACTGGAGACTTTAGGCAGAAGGGAAATGCTTCAGGACTTATACTGGGTAGCCAACTGATGTTGCTGTGACAAAACAAGGGCAAGTGAAAATTGCAGATGTGAAAAAAAAAACCCTTTTTTGAGAGACTCTTTATTTGCCTATTCCAGGATTCTTTCCAGTCCTTAAGGAGTTGACCATTTTTCAGCTTTTTGAATCCCACTCAATTCCCACGAGTGAACAAGTAGTTCTCTCTGTAACACATCCTACCACAGGCTTCATTTCCTCTCCTTTCTGTCCTTTTTCTCTGTTCTTCCATGACTTCTCTTCTTTTCTTTTCTGCATTCTCAGTGTGGTCTTTCTTTTTGTCTTCTCTTATGAATTTTGCATTTTTAAATCAGTTTGTTTGACTCCCACAGTGGGCCTCATACTAAGTGCCTCTTCAAAGTAATTCTTTTTCTATGTTATTTTGGCCAGATGCTAAAATGTTACCCGTTGATGGAAAACATTTTATTCAGTGTATTAGACAAAGAAACTATAGGTTTGTGGGTATGTGTGAGTATGCAATTAAAAGCCATTTTCTATGCTTTATCTGGGGAGATTCAATTAAGGAAGTACAAACAATCAGAATTTTGTCATCTCATAATTTTGCTTGATTCTACAGTCTTTGCAACCTTAATGCTTTCTTAAACTGAAGTTTACTTTTTGTGGGGATGTTATAATCTTACATACAATGTGTATACGCAGAAATGAAGAAATATGCAGTGTATAATTATTATCAAAGAAACTCAAGTGTTGAATCTTCAGCTTCTTTAAAGAGAAAAAAAGCTTTACAAAGAAAAACAAGATCATGTAAAGATTTAATACATCTCAAAGTCAACACAATTTGGTTTGATACATGACCCTTTTATTTTGCTGCCTTAAAATGTCTCCCTCCTGCCAAAACCATTTGTTACCTCCTTCCTTGGGGAAATATGCTAAGACATGCAGTTATGCTCAGGCCTCCCCACTGGAAGGTTTTTATTTCAATCCTATCAGCCTCTATTCTCGCCAATCATTTTTCTTTTGTTCTCAGTATCTATTCTTTCCAGTAATTCACTTGAGCTACAATATCTGAGAAAGACTGAGCACCACTGTAATTTAATGGAAAAGATCTTTTCAGGCTGATTTGGTTTCAAGCAGCTTTTTGTGAGAGAGATTGGTCTGTAGCCTCCAGACAATTAAATACATTGACTGAAGATTGTTTATCACCAATTAATCCATACAGAAACTACTTTTATTTTTGGCAGAAGACATCAAAACCTAACAACGAACAGTGAATATAGCTTCTTGGTGAGTGACAACATAAAGCCCAGCTAGGCAACCACATAGCACTTGCTTGCAGCAGCTGTGACAAGAAGGTGGCAATCTGTAATGGGAGTGACAGAAACCTGGAGTGAAACACTGACCTGATCGAAAATTAGCTTCAACAAGGCCAAGATTTATGCCCAGATGAGGATTCAGCTGACTGTGTAGAAGTAATAGGCACACTCAGTGCTATGGCCATAGAGAAGAGGAAACACCATGTCTACAATAGACTTGACAAAAGCTTGGCAGGTGGGTCTGGCAAGGATTTTGTGCTAGATAAGGAGCCTGGACTGCAGCAGGTCCAAACAATTGTAATGAATTTTTCATCAGCCTCATAGACAAACTTTGTCATTTTGGAAAATCACATGAATGTGATAGTGGAAGAGGATTAGAAAAGGTTAAAGTGATGGGTTTTGTTTTCATGATTAAGTTTAGACTAGTACTGATGAAATTTTCTAGTGCAAGAGCAATCTGCATTTTTCCTGTGACTGCTGTGGTCTACCTAGGTAGGGAATACTCATTTCCAACAGTGAAAGTCTCAGCTGTACTTCCCTAATAACATTCCAATATTACATATTGCTCTAATATATGCCTACCATGAAATCAAAGTGGTCTGGTTTGATTTCAGTTCAGTAGACTAGGATCTGGATGAAATCTGATGAAATCATAAGGACATGTTACACACGTTCTTATGCTACAGATCTCAGAATGCAAAAAATAGGGATTTTTTTTTCTGGACTAAGACAATGAATTATGGAGACAGTCAGTAATGTTTATTGGGACAGATTATAATGAACATCTTTTATAGAATATATAAGATGCCATCCCACAGCAGAAGAATGACTTCACTTGTCTCAATGAGTATGTCTTTCTGATGAAGACTTTCAGCTCTAGATGGGAGCAAGAAAAAGTACTGATCCTGAATGTTATTTTAATGTCAAAAGCTTATTAAAGAGTAATGATTGAACTGTTAGAGGAAAAAAAAGAGTCCACAGGGCAGTGAGGGCAAAACCTTCTTCTCTGACAAAAGGGTAGAAAAAATAGCTACTTGGTTCCTTTCCTTTCTAACTCTCCACTGTGGAAAGGAAGAGTGAAAGAAGATTTCTTCAGAAATATTTCAATGTCATCCTTTAGGCCTGACCTCCTGGGCAGGCAGACATGGAAAATCTTGAAGATGATAGGGGACCGTTTGAATTCTCTCCTACCCATCCCTCAAGATTTCTGAAACATGACGTTTCCACTGTTTTTCACTTCTTTTGTCACTCCAAGTAATACACAGGTTCTGTAAAACTGTAACTCTGGCAATGCTTTGTGTAAATAACAGGGGATACAAGTCAGTAGGAAGTAGGTTGGCAGCAAACTGCCTCTAGCCAATTTTGCCACCTGGGCAACTCCCCTCAGACCCAGCTTGGTTCAAATTGAAGGCAAGATCACCAAGTTCGTGTCCATCCTGTATGTGTGGGCAGAACCACAGCATGTGCTTGGCTGGGTTTCCCCACAAGGAACCATCATGAACACTGTGCAACTGTGGGGATTGAGGCTCCAGCTGTGGAACAGGCTGAAACAATCTTCAGGTTAGTACAGGTGCAGTGCTCTCCTGTCTGTCACCTGTGCAAAATGTTTTGAGGTCCCCAGGTAAGAGCTGCTCTACGCACAGAATCTATTACAAAACCAAGGCTGCCCGAAGTATGATGATTCACCCCTGCCTAATTGCAGATCTGGTTAACTGTAGAAAGCAAATCTCCCTCACTGAGCTGTAGGTAGAACTAGACAAAAATTTTTTTTGATGGAAAAAGTTTTTATGCAAAAAGGCAGTTTCTTTGAAACATTAAGATTTTTCATTTTAATAGTTTTCAGTGGAAAAGCCTTCAAGTGTTTTGTTTTGATAATGTTTAAATCTCTTTCATATTTCTCTTTTATATCATAAACTATGAGCATACATATATATCACTTAGGAATGTTCTGACAGTTTTGAAAGAAAATGCTCTGATTCTTTTTAGAAATTATTCTTTGAGGGGACATAAGGAATTTGCATCTCCCACAAATCTCTAAATTTAAACTTTTGCATTCAGATTTGGGGCAAAAACAAACACTGAAATGTCAGAATTTTATACTTGACAGGAATTCTTCTTTTTCCCCAGTTCATTCTGCTTAGATTACCCTGCACAGTATGTGCCTTCCTTCCCTAGTCTGCTTTTGTGTTCAAAAAAATCAATTTGAACAGTCTGAACAGAGATCTGCTGCTGGCCCCAGCCTGAAGGGGTTCAGAGCACCCATCACTCAGCCCACAGGGCTTGAGTTACAAATTGATACCTGAGTTCAGCAATGGGAAGGAGTTGGAAAAGCACAGCAGAAAAAGAGAAAATAAAAAGACATTGATGTCTCCCTTTTTTAAAAAAAGTCTGTAATTTCATAACTGACTTTTCTTTCCTTTCTTCATTTTCTTTTGTGCTCGTAAAACAAGACAGCTGAGATACCACACTCTCCCAACAACTGTTCTTTGACAATGTTGGCAACTGATTTTTTCTACATGATGCAAAAACCCTCAGCTGTATTGACCAAGAGACTGACATCTTATGCTTCATTGTAAATAGGACCTAAAGGCAGGTTCTGAACTTCAGCCAGCTCCCAAATTAATGTGTTTTAGGTGTCTCTGTCTTAAAGAATGATTCAGGTTTTCTACTCCCTGGCATTACTTACCCTTTAGAAGTCAATTAAAACACTCCCCATTTGGGCTCCAAAGATCTCTAAGCCTCTAACAAGGCACTCCTTGTTATATAGAAGCATCCTTTTCTGGAAATATTTATGGAACTTCTAGGCTTTCATTGCAGTTCAGATAAACATTCTGGGTTATGCCAGGTCTTTTAAACCTTTTTATTTCTGATTTTAATTTTGCTGTCTCATTGCTTATAGGGAAAGAAGATAATCAGATACTAATTAGAGGGTCATTTAGCATTTTGCCTCTCTTTGGGATACAGAAATAAGAAACATTCCTCTACCTCTCACTATACATCTATCCTTCCCTGTACTTTGTGGGCAAATTACTCATTGTAAGCAACTCAGAAGTTTGGACTGGTGTCTACCAATGCTTCAGCACTAAACTTAGAAAAAAGTTTCCCTGAAGTGGAACAATTAGCTATAGTTCGGCTTGTTCACATTTGGGTGAAACTACCAAATAGTGACAAGAACTCTACACCAGTTTCTCCTACACAGAGATCATCTACGTAGGTGATCTCTTAAACCTGCCTTTAAAATTCAGCTTCTTGGATCTGACTTTTTTCTGTCAACTACAGAGAAATCAAGTCTCACTATATGGGTAGAAGTGCCTGCAGGCTCATTACAGCAGACTAAGTCATGTCAATGCAGCTAATGTATTCATAGAAAGGAGAGAGGTTAATTTTAGCAGGTGGGATATGTTGAATTTGGGTGTGCAGAGCTGGAGAGTTGAATAAAGCAAGGCTTGAATTTATGAGTTTGAGCAGTAACTATTAGTTACTATTAGCAGTAACTATTTGTTAGTACCACCAGTCCCAAGTTCAGTGAGTAAATAGCTTTCTAGCATTCACAGAGAGGTTTTGCCTTCCTGGACAACTGAACCTGCTTTCAGTTTAGGGTTTATGTGTGAGTTTTTTTTTTTTTCCCCTAACTTCCACTGATATACAAGTCAGTCCTGAAAGCCACACTTAGCTAAACAAATGAGGGGGGGAAAAAAAAAATCAAACTCTTGCCTTCCTCCCCAGCCTTGTAAATGAGCCAGACTACCAACTTTGCCTCCAGAGGGGTTTCAGTAGCTTAGCTGATTCTTTCTGTCTCTGCACAGCTACTGCCAGCTTGTTCTCATCATTTGCTTGCTTGAAGCAGAACCAAAAATTACAGAAGTTATCTGCTTTTAAGACATTTCTCTCAAGGATGAATCTTGAAGTCTCTGATGCTGAGTGGCAGATTCCTGTTTGTTCTCAGTACATTGGGCTGTAAATTCACTGAGAGTGACGTGGAAAATGTGTTCTTATACATGCACTCCCAGAGTGTCTGTATGAGGTGTGGTGTATTCCCCACCGTCAGCATGTTGTCAATAACTTCTGGGGAAGCAGTACAAAAATAATCAAACATACATAGTGAGGCAGAGGAGGGAATGGTACAGTTTCTGCACCTGTGAGTCAAAAATGTGCAAAAACAATTGCTTGAAGTGGTTATGAAATGCAGAGACTCTCAGAGCCATGGAGATTTTTATCTTTTTCTCTTCCCTCCCTGCCCTGCAAACCCAAGGTTGATAGCTTTAGCTAGCACAGCACTGTGCATACCAACAGCGGAAAACTGTTGTTAGCCCTAAAAAATTGTCTGTTGCATGGATGAACTTAATGTGCAATAAACTCAGCAGTGCAGATGCAAATTTAGGATGCCTGAAAACTGAAATTTAGCTGGAGAGCAGTTTGAAGGGAGTAGCTGTGTAGACATAGCGAGAACTTCTCTCTTGATCTTACCTGACTTTAGAGAGAACACGCTGTAGAGCGCATGTAGCTCCCACTTAGAGATAGGTGGAGCTCCAGCTGCTTGCAATAGTCTTTTGCATGTAGAAACTGAGGAACCGAGATTAAGACAATTCTCCCTAGAAACTGGCTTTATTTTACAGCTTTCACAGTATTTAAAATAGGATAGTAATAATATACCTAGCTGATGAGAGAACTGTTTTCTCTTTCTTCCTTTTAACTACATAAATAACTGACCCTTCTCAATGAGAATTGTTGTGTTACAAAGCTGGAACAGCTTTCTAAGCCTTTCTCCATCCTTACACTACAGAAAAATGCAATCCCCCAGACTGACAGATTCTAAGGGAGAATGGTTGCACAAAAAAACCCCAGCTCTACCAAGGAGAAGGGAGAAAGGAGGGGTGGAAAGTATTCCTCGGCTTCTCTAGATGGGTTTGTAAAGATTTATTTGGCTCAGAGCAATCTGTAGTCTAGCAAATTGGTGTTTGAGGGTGTCACAGACAATAAAGTATTACATCTTGCACTACAACGTACAGGTGTCCAAAAGCTATTACAGTCCAGCCACTGCACTAAAATTGTATGAAAGTGATAGTATGACCTATGTATGTGCCTGTGAGTGGTACCAGAAAACATTTCTTTTTCTGTCTTTTTGGTAGAACTATGCAAGAGGTCCCCACTCTGATAAAATGCTACCAAGGGGCCAAATTAAATTTTCTGCACCCAGATTCAACAATTACTCTTGTCAGTAACAACTCAAGGGAAAGTAACTGTATATTGAAAGTACGTCCTGAAACTTTTGACAGTCCTGATATCACAGGCTCCTGCAACAGATGGATGATACTGTAAAATTTTGTATTTCTCTATGGTATTACAAACTTCTAGCTCTTTAAAGAATATAAATGTTCTCTTTCTCTATGCTAGTTTTGTCAAAACTAGCTTGTTCTTTCTCAGAACTTCCTTACCTGCTTCATTCTGGCTAGTATGAGAGTACAGCACTGTAGGCTGAATAAACTGGCCTTCTAAGGCTGCTTTAATTAAAGATTTTGTTTTAATTCCCATTGAATATTATGATACCTGTTAGTATGTTCTCTTTAGAACAGGTTATGTAATAACATCCAATAATACAATCATGTTAAATCATAGATGCTTCTTACATCTTATGATGTAAGAAGCTTGCTTAATTTCTTACAATAATTTTCCTTTTGACCTGGGGTGAAACTTCAAACCATAAATAGTAATATGTAAATCTGCTTAATCCCTGAGAAGATAACTTACAGTTAGGCATGAACAAGTATGTTGCATAAGTTCAAAAAGTGTATAAGTCTATCATATGTGGGTGAATACATGTTGGCACATACTATGTATCTAGATACAGATACAAAATATTTGCAGTAAAACCCCCTTGGTTCACTCTTCATTTGTTTCCTAATATACTTAGACAGTTTTTCATTGTATTAGTCAAAAAAGTTTTCATTGTATTAGTTCTCTCCATTGGGCAAAGAACTATTTATTGCATTAAATCATTTAGGATCATACTGGTTACATTGATATGTGAGAACAGAAAGAGTAGTAAAGAGTGTGAGAAGTTCTGCGTCTTTTCTGCGTGGAAGGGAAATGGCTTTAGGATTTAACAACAATTGAACCTAAACATTTTGAAGCAGCTAAAAGGCCAATGGCACTTATTTCAACAAAATCTTATCACAGCTTTTGTGCTTGAGAAGCGTCCATACATTGAAGCTTGAGATTTCACATGGGCAATGAGATAAACAACATTTCTGATACTAGTGTGAACTTGTTTCCATGGTCCAGAGATTACTCACTGATCTGAAAATTGGAAGAAATGTCTTTCCTTGCAGATTAGCAGCTGCAGCTTTATATGACAGAAATTTAGGAACAAATTAGCTAGTTTATAGTATGTACAACATAATTACCGATTCCTAGCCAAATTAGAAAAAAAAAAAAAAATCAGTGAGGATTTTGTCCCTTACCATAGTACAAAGTGACAGTATTTCTGCAGGGTTTGAAAACTCTTCTATGAAAGTGTGCTGATGAGGAGATCAGGAGTTGGATCCCCTGCATAACTGCACAACAGCCTTTCTTTATTGGTAGTTGACAAGAATGACATCATCCACCAAAAATGATAGAGAATAATTTAAAGCTGAAAAGGCAGGACTGGTTTGATCCTTACCCTGATGCTTTTTGAAACTTTCTCAAGAACTGACCATATCAGTCAGTTATTTTTTTCCATCTCCCAAAAGAGGCCTTAGTGAATTATGTGGCTTGTCTTCACTGAAGGTAGTTTGTAACACAAGAAATAACTAGCAATTATCATGAAACATTAACAATGGTCTTGTTAAACAAAAATTAAAGATCCTGTTGAAATTGAGGTCCTACAGAGGTTTGGGTAGGAAAAGCAAAAGGTAGGAATAGAAAGAAAAAATCCAAGCCACTAGTGTCCAAGGGACTAGCAGAGGGCAACAGTGCTAAATACCTTGATGGTGGGGGGAAGTAATTCTCAAGGCTTAAGGTTTGTCCAAGACCTTTAAATGTCATCTTCAAAAGGATAAATTTATCTCCTAATGGTTCCAAATATACTATGAAAAAATCAAGTGAGTGGGAAAAAAAAAAAAAAAACCACAAACCAAAAAAACCAACCAAACATGAAAGAGCTGGTACTTTTTTATTTATTGCTCCAATGTCACCACTTTTTTTGTCACTTGTCAGAAATAGTGTTTCTGCCAGGTCTGCTCCCTATCCTGCTTGAGCCAATTTCTGTTCCACCATCCCATTTGTCTCTTGGTCCTCATTGGGAATTCCTATCTTGTGAATGTTTTCATCTATCACACCTTGTCTAGGTTACACCAAAACTAGTGTTGCACAGACACCCGTGGGCAGTGTTGTTCTGCTCAGTTCTTAGCTGGACTGTGGTCCTACATAACCACGACCATGACTCATCCATTGTTAGAGATTATCACAGAATCACAGAACTGAATTATCTGCAACTCCCATTTACAAAACTAACTTCCTGTATTTGTGGGAACCGATTCTACTGACTATTTATACAAGAGCTTTTTCCTATGTCAGTTCTGCAGCAGGAACCACCTGGAAGGGCCCGATTCTGCACCCAGGTTGTTTTAAACACAATATCAGTCTTGGCACAGCAGGAGCTGCCTGGGGGGAAATCTTCAGGGCTGTCTGAAACCCCTACCCAATAATGTACTGCAAGAGTTAGTCTAATGCTTTGTGGTGAAGGTGGTGATGAGCTGGGTCTGTCACTTAGTCTCAGCCCAGTCCATTGCCTCAAGCTATTTTGAGTGTCTTGTCTGTGCTGGGGAGTTCCTGGATCACTCCACCTAGGGAACCAGTGACTTTAGTGCACTGAGTGTGCACACTGGGGCAGTCCTTACACCCAGCTACACCACGATTGTAACTAAGGGATAAGCTTGAGTTCTGTCCTTCTACCTCAGTTGTCAGGTTTGTTGCTGCTGCCATATGAATGGCTTTCTGTGTTTTTTCTTTGATCTGTTTTGTTCAGACTCTAGCACAGCCTGTGTTAATGGTCAGTACAGATGTTTTGCCTGCCATTCTCACAGTGACTTACAGAAACAGAAGAGAAACAGTGGTTTGCAATGGGCAAGACACACCAGCCTCTCAGCTGATATCTTAGAAATAAAGTTTTCAGTGGGTTGTTTTTTTTTTTTTAGTTAATGGTCAGCAGTTCTTTCACTGTTTTGAGGAGGGGAAAAAGGTCAATTGCGAATTATTACGGATTACTTTGATCTCTAAGTTGCACTTAGATCACTGGGAGTAGTGAAAGTGACGACCAGCTTGCCAGCATGGTAAACATTGCCATGAGTCAGAGTCTCAGCCTTAGGGAGTAATTAAGTATCTTAGGAGAATAAATATTTGTAGTCTTCATTTTATGGAACAAGCATTTCTTCTGGCATATGAGAAATAAGTCAGCCATAATGTTTGGGATTTGATACTCCGTGATAACTGATGCACACACTTTCTTCAGGAACAGATCTAGGCTGGTGATGGCTGAGAAGATTGTAAACATACTGTGGTTGTTGAGAGATCCCACTACCAAACTGCAAATGTTTCAAATGTTGGCACACATCAGCTGCCCTCCAAAGAACTGGTTCGCAAAGGCTCCATCCTCAATGATGCATAGACCAGCCCAGACTGGCTGGAGGACAAAGCAGTGTTTATCTAAATTATGATTCAATGGAAGGAAGTGTTCTTTTGGATACTTCATAAGACAACAGTCACACAGAAGCTGACAGTCCTCCTCAGCTAGACGCCTCTGCTCATCATTATTTCAGTCCTATTTCCCCAGGAAATTCTGTTTTTCTACTGGTGCTCTTTGTTGGTTTGGTGTCAGACTACTTTGTTGCATCAGAATGATATAAAGCAGAGTTGGCAAGGCAGAGAATCTGCTTCTTACTCTGCTTGTGTGTATGTGTGCATGTGTGTGTACACACGTGGGCATTACTGGAAAAAAATATTAGCTTACTGCCATGCCACTGGCATAAAGAGGATCTATCCTTAGGTATTGAATTTTTTGTTTCCTAAGCTTTATGTAGAGAACAAGTGTTTATATCTGCTAACATGAAGCAGCATCAGCATGAGTCTCCAAATTGGGCACAAATTTGCTACTGTTTATATGCTATTTGTGCCAAATTTTAAAATAATTCTTTTAACAGGATTTGCCTATCAACTAAGAACTGAAGAGAGGGTTGAGAAAGATTTTGATTAGGAAACATCTTAAATATTTTCAAATTTGGAGTCAGTCTGTGATATCCACGGCCACCTGCTCAGTCTTTGTAGCAATTAGATATTTTACCATAATTAGGACTCATTATTACTTATGCCTGAATTGGCAGGCAAAGTCACCTCTACTTCTGTGAATATTTATTGCTTTGGACATATCTAAAACCATTCCATAAATAAGAACTTTATGAAGAATGCTCATTTTATGTGTTGTAGGATTGCATATCTATATCTTACTTTGGCCTTGCTTCTTGTTTGGAAGAATGAGACCTTCAAAGAGACTGTAAATGATCATGTGACAAATAGTGAAATACCTTGTTCTCAAACCTCTCCTCATTTCCCCAGTTCCTTCTCAGGGACCTCATGTCCCTGTTCTCATTTATCAGTACAGGCATTATGTGAAAAGTGTATGTGAGAGATGAGAGTACGTGAAAGTTTATAGTCATTGATGGAAACTCAAATATAAGGGGGTCAAAAGTATGAAATTTCAATAGTAATTTGGAGTCGAAGTGAATGTTTCTTTTGCATCCAGCTTTGAGAAGGCTGACATACAGATTAAAAAAAAAAAAAAAGAAAAACTCCCAAGAAAAATAACTTACGGCATTAAACCATGGTTGAATTTCAGTAGCGTAGGATTGGCAGTGCCTTGTTTATTTTCCCCAAGGAGGCTTTGTCTTAAATAATCAGCTTGTTAAAAGAATGCCATTTCCATTCTTGTTGGCTCTACTTCCCTACTGTATACTTTAAAAACCAGCAGGGTCACTTTCTGTATGCAAACTTGAGCTACTCTTCTGATTTTATTAGGATTCAGAAAATGCTCCTGAGGGTGGATTTGAACCCATACTCACTTGTGGAATGAACTATGGAGTTGTTTCCTTTTGCTTTCAAAGACTTACTGTTCTCAATGTAGGGGTTAATGCAAAATCTTGTGGGGAAACTCTTAACTCATGATCTGATTTTCCTGTTGATTTCTATGATACACTTACGGAAATCCTATGACAGAACATAATTAGTAAGGAACAAAAGATACAAATTTTCTAAAAATTGTTTCATCTAAAGGAAATAATTCTTATTTACACAGACATGTGACATGACTGTTTTAAGTTGCATTACTTGGCCCCATCATTGACATCCCTGCGTAATAGCAGTACACAACAGGAGAAATGAGGACCATTTTGAGGCTCGGTGGTTGACCAACTTTTGAATACTGTGTTGAGACTACTTTTCACATTTCCAGCGAATAGAAAGAGGTAGTTTGTTTGTTCTTTGTTTATAAAAGCACAGCTTAACTAAAAAACCCTTCTTTTTAGTGATCTAAGATTAGCTTTGTTATTTGAATACCTTTCCCATCACCAAATGGGTAAGAAGGTGACAGAGAAAAGGATGGATCATTTTTTTAATGAAGCTGAATATCTAGAAGATTTCAGTTTGTTAATATATGGGGTTTTTAAATCAGAATTTAATGTCTGCTACCAAACATCCTACATAGCTTTGGCTTTAATAATGCAGACCATTACCTTTTGATGGATGTTTATTAGGAGTTTCAGTGCAACTGATGGTCTCATGAGTGGCTCTTGGAGAACAGCACATGGAAAAGCTCCTCAGAAGTAGTTAGGAATCTATTTAGACTTTGAGGTCAGATTTTTTTTTTTTTTTGTGAAGTGATTCATTTTCATTTTTTCTATTACATATACTTACAAATATGCCTCCATGTTACCATGTAGTAATGTTATACCTATCAGATAACTCTTTGCCTGTAGCATCCTTAGAAAGGAAAAAGGAGAGGGAGAACAGGGAAAAAGAGAACAACTTAGGTTTATTGGTTCACATCTTGAAGGAGCACATTCACTCAGTGCTCTTCAGTGCTCCTTCAGTGTTTTCGTGGAAAGACAAGTGGCGAACAAAAAGTGTTTGTAACTGTTTCTCGATTGATTCCACATTCTGGGACTTTAGAAGGCTACTCTGGAGCATATTTGTTGAAGGTCTTGGTCCACAACCAGAAAATATCTCTGTGTAACCCCTCTGCTACCAGAACCTGGCCACCTTCACGCAATACACATGTGCACACAGAATATAGGATGAACTTCATTAAAACAGCAAGCACCAGTGATGGTGACCTGTTTGAGTGCTATTGTTAGGGACTGACTGGGAGCAGTGGATGCTGACAAGCTGGGACAAAGGCCACAGAGAAATTCCCCACTTCTCCTAGGGTTAAACAAAAGCTCAGAAAACTAAATGCTATTTTTCCTCACACCTACAGTTACGGGTCAAGTAGAGCTGAAACAGTCAGTCCAGGAACTGGACATGTAAGATTTACTGTGGACTATTACTTGGAGGCTGTCATTCCTCTGTGATTATTTTATTTTCTATTTCATGCTTTTCTAGTTATGTTTGGATTCATTTAAATGAAGCCTACACAGCTAAGCCTGAAATGATTGTGTGCTGGAAGTGATGTTTCTAATTGCTATTACTGTTGCTAATGGCTAAAGAAAGTCTGGTAGGCTCACAGGAGAAAAAAGGGAAATTGGATATTTTAACCAGACTAATGCACATTAAACCACAACTAATAGGCCTCATGTGAAAACTTATATTTAAATTACAAATGTAATTTTCTTGTGAAAATTGGCATTCCGTTTAAAGGCCTGTTTGTGACTTTCTATAACTATGAATGGACTGTATTTTAGGGTATTCATGACAAGAGTAGATGACAGAAAATATCTCTTGAAATATTTTTCTTTGTAAAGAACATTCATATTTATATCTATTAGATGAATGGAATTTATGTCATTAAAATGTTTCTACAAAATGGAAAATTAAATATTTCGCTTGGTTTTTGTGATTCATCTAACTCCACAAGCTATGAGTGACTTTGTAGATTTCTTTTCCCTTTGCATGTGGAAATAAGAGCATTAACTTGATTTATGATCTTACAAAATTTTTGGTTTATTTTTTTGTAATTTTATTTGTTTACTGCAGACTTCTGAGTTCTGGTAAACAACAAGAACTTCATTACTTCACATCTATGATTTGCTGCTTATGTAGGAGCATGAGAATTACTTGTAAACCTGGTATTATTTACAGGATCTCAGAAGCAAACCCACAGGGAAACATAACACACCATGAAGGGAAAAATACTATAGAGTAGAAAGAGAGCAGCTGTTTAGAAAACATGCCTGAGAACAAGTTCCATATCATCAAAAAATATTTTATACATTTCCAAACACTGGTGCTTAGAACAATTAGAGAAAGAACTTTTCTTGTGGAAGAAATGCAGAAAAGAAATCCCTGAGTAGAGTCCCTAGACCTGGAGACTCACACAGAGCAAAGCATCACGGAAATGAACTTTCACAACAGTGCTCTCTTTAAAATCTCAAAATGCATTTTTCAGAGTTTCTTTTAACACGCTGCTGGTAGCTTAAGATCTTCCAGAATACTATAGCAAGTTGGCAGTAGAGAGGAGAGGAGAGGAGAGGTGAGGTGAGGAGATGAGAGGAGAGTGGGAGAAGAACAGGAGAAGAGAAGAATGGGATAAGAGAAGAATGGGATAAGAGAAGAATGGGAGAAGAATAGGAGAAGAATGGGAGAAGAATGGGAGGATGGGAGAAGGACTTGGTGATCTTTAAGGTCCCTTCCAACCCAAACCATTCTATGATTCTAAGTTTTTATGAATCATTTTGAGGAGGACTTGCATTGCTGATTAGCATTTAGTCCTAATACATCTGTTTTTCTCTGCCTTACTTTCAGAGTACATGTGAACATCTCAACACATTTATTTTCTCATGTGCATGCATGTGCAAAATAAATCTATGCCTTTAAATGCTTGTATGTATCTGCACAACTCTCATCAGCTATTGGAAAATAAAAGACGCATTCTCTTTTCTGTTCTTTTATAGTGTTCTGTATGACTACTAGATGGGCATTTCTCCACTGTAGGACACACTAAGCTGATAGACCTGCCTTGCTTTGAAAAGTGTTCTGGCTATTCTCAGCTGGCAGGTGGCCAATTGACCAAACAGAGGGCAGTTTCACAGCTGAAGATCTCAGTCTGCCAAGCTGTATCAAGTTCCTCTGCCCTATTCCACCCCTGTAGATGAGTTGAATCAAGAAACTGAAAGAGCACAAAGACTTCAAAAACATTCTACTGGTTGCAGCAGATGATAAATGTACACCAATCAATGCAAATAAATGAGAAATATTTTTCTCCTGTATGAATACATGCTATAGAATCCTGAGGGAAATTCCTGAAACAAATCAGTACATTTATATATTTTGTAGAAAACTAAACCCAGCTTGTAGTGAGATCAGAATATCAACAGAGCAGGTGATAGCAGAAACCATCTCTTTGATATTCTGTACTCTACATAACAGTGGTTAACATCCCAACAGAGTGATTTGATAGGTCTGAAGAACCTGATGCAAAGGAAAAGACTGAAGGATCTTTCCGTGGTTTGGGGGAAAAAGTTTCTGAGAAGCCCCAAGACAGGGGCATCAACAACCTCAACAGGCTGAGGAACACATTCTGTAATTATGTCGAGTGTGGGATGTAATTTTAAACATTAGAAATAAGTATGTGCAAAATGTAAGAAGGGAACCTATCGAAGTAAAAATGAAGGTTTCTGTGGTATTTTTCCTTTTGGAAAAAAATGAAAGATATAGGCAAACAGCAAGTTATAGGGAAACCGGAATAGTGGAATTACAGTTAACAAAGGAGGCAAAAGAAATTGTAACCTTTTACTTTCAGTGAGCTTGGCTTCATCCTTTGTAGCTGAAGGGTGCTACATCGTTAGATGACCAGTGTGGAATGCACCATTGTTCTACGTATGTGTATGTGGGACCCAAGGTTGCTCTGCTACACTCCCAGAAAAGCAAGGTTTGCAGAACTGTGGTTGTATTCAAGTTGAGATAATAAATTCTTCTGCGGGACAAAATATGCTAGCTCTGACTTGTTGATCTGATAACAGGACCACGTGGGTTTTGGCTCAGCATGGGGTCATGTCTCACCAGGTGAGAGCGTAGTTGGGGATCTACGGTTGTCTGCAATATGTACTCCTCTGTCTGTTCAGGGGAGGGTTAACAGGGGAGGGAACAGTCTCCAGGCTTGCTGTTTCTTCCTTTAAGATCCAAGGGAGTCCAACTTGTGAAGCTGGGCTGATCTCCTTGAACTTACTGCATGACTGGGGTGAACATCACGGTATGCTGTTTAGAAAACTATCATTATAGAAAATGTCAGGTTCATTCAAAAGAATAATAAAGAAGGGCATCTCACAATTTTTCAGACTCTTGAGACTATATGTATGTCTCTTCTATATTTATACTGATACATTCATGGCGAGTTTTACTCTTGTAATGAGAGCTGCTTCAGGCAATTCACATTTTAAAGCATAGATGATTCACCATGCATAGTACACACCAGGTAATAAGACACAATAACCATAATTCTTCATTTAAAAAGATATTTCTACTCTCAGTGGATACATCATGGACTCTAACATGTCTTCCGAAGTAATTATTCTATATTCTTGCTGCTTTTTTACACACTGTTGATGTTAAAATAAATCATGAATTTACTGTCATTAGAAATGAAAATTAAAAAAACCCACCCAACAAACCAACCAAAAAAACCCAACCCAAACCAAACCAAAAAACTATAAAACCTGCATCACTGCTGCTTGAATCTTCAAGGAAACTCAAAAAGCCTCAATAACAGGATCATTCTGTCTTCCATGTTGCAGACATGATGCATGTCTGATACCAACTGTTTAGATTTGTTAGTGGTTTTTTTTTTCCTGCAGAAGTATTTTATATGAAGAGAATTCCCTCTCTCATTTATGTATGAACTCAGATCATTTGCATTGTGAAGTCCTCTTTGAAGAGTTTGTTCTCTCCGACATCAGATAACCACAATAAAATGAGATTAACTAGGTTAGTTCTCTTAGCCAAATTTATTCCACTGATGTCACTGCTGAGACCATCAGGACTTTCTGAGTCTTTTATCATTGTTTTGGTTCAGGAAAAGCTATTTTTTTTACTTCCATGGAGTAAAATAGTCCTTATTCTTGAGAAGTTGTTAATTTTCTAGAGAACATGCAGTGTGATGAAACTTAGTGCTCAGGAAGTGAGCTAAAAATTGTGTCATAGCTTGTGTCTACATGGAAAGCAACGTAAAGTTTGGTTACCTTTTCAGCAGCCGGTCTCTGTCAGAACTGCAGCAGGGTAAAGGCAAGTAGATGTAAAGTCAACTGTGATATTTGGTCATCTTGAAACTACCTATTCCATTTTGACTGAGGTTTAATAGCTACAGATGTCATTTTTTTGGAGCTTAATTAATGAAGGATGCACCAGAATATTTACAGAACTGAACAGATCTATAGGAGTCCATGCCTCAACTTTGTGTGGGAAGAACCTGTTGAAAATTTGTTTCCTTAGAATTTCCCATATCATTAGAACATTTGGTATTCTGGTATGGGCTGCTCTTATCTTGTGGATGATATTAACTGTAAAGGTGTTACTGAGTGCAACATTAAAATCCAAGTGCTCTGTTTTGGGGTATCTGAACTATGAGGCCTGAGTATCATTCCTCCTTTCATATGAAGAACTGTGCAAGTATTTTATGCATAATCTGTTGACTCTACTAGATGTTTCAGCTTTGCAAAATATACAAAGGAATGCAAAAGAATCCCTAAATGAATTGCATTGTTGATATGTCTCTATAAAGAAGCTGGCCTATTATGCTAAATAGGAACAATGATCTGGTTTGTTATTAAGAAAAGAAGATGAAAACTTGATATTTTATTATTTTAGAATGGATAGTTGTTGCTTAGAATTGCATTGGATAGTGAGGAAATACAGGATGAATCTGGAATAACAATTGCATGGTAAGTACTGGAATTAATTCAGACTTATGAAACAGGTAAGAATCTGTCACACTGTTTAATATATTAAATTCTAGGAAATAAAGTTAAGATACTTTTTACTGAGCTCTGTATTTGATTTTCCATTTGTATATTGTTTCTACTTGTAATCAGTCTCTGTCCATCTTTCCCTTATCCTTCATCCAGGCTCAACCCTGTCTCTTTCTATGCTATGCCCATCCACACAGCTCAATATCTGTTTCATGGTCCTACCTAATCTATCCTAACAGCTCTTCCTTGCCCAAAATCCCTTCCCTCCCTCTTTGTGTTTCTCTTTCTTTGCACTACAGAGAAAAAAATGGTTGTAGAGCAGCAGATACTTTCAACGGTTGAAGTGGATTCTTACTTCAGGACCTTTATTTGAAAGCTGCCAGGAGTGGATTCCCCCAAGATAAAGGTTTCTGTGTTGGCTGATGCAGCAAAATTGAAACTCTGGAGAGTTAGGAAACTGCACTAAGACATGACAGCGTTGTTCATGCATTAGAAGCATCAGTTATCAGTGACAGCTACGCTGCGTGTCTATGAGAAAGTCACTTAGGCAAAAAAGGGGTCTCAGATGTCTGAAAAGATCTCACCTAACAGCTGCTGAAGTTAGCAGAAATGAGTCAGCTCTTAGAGAACCTGTACATGGTGACCACTGCAACATTAATGTGAAGTGAGAGCTGAAGCAGGGGTAAACCAAATTTTTGGCAGTTTAATGCAGGTAGGTGCAGGTGCACTGTGTGGCTGAGAACCTGCAGAAGGAAAAGCATGTGCTGTTTGCTCCCAGATCTGGAGGCCTATGTCTATGATATTGTAAAGAGGCTTGTGGGAAGAGGGTTTCACACATGCTCAGTTGTTTCTGGGTCTCTGTCCAGAAACAGCAGTCAAAGATGCCTTCTTTCTTGCTGGAGAGAATTTTGCCCTTTTCTGCCTGATGCACTGTAGAATTGTCTTGGGGATTTTGCTCAAAATTACAGTGGTTTATAAGCAAACATTGATCTTTTTTCTTTATATAAAAAATAAAATCTTTTCATCTAAAAGCTAGTAGCATTTCAGTGATTTGTAAGTGAAACTAGATTGTTGTTTTATGTTCAAAATGAAATGGAGGAACATTTCAAATGTTATGTTTTTCACTCAAACTTGGCATAATCCTATTTTCACTGATTTTAGGAACAATGCAGCATCATATCCAATCTGACAGCTGGCTATTTTGGACAAATTTTCTGCTGTGATTTTTCTTTTGAAACAGAGAATGCAATTGCACTGTTACGGGATGGAAAGGATAAGTGGAGAAGTCTATGTTGTTTTCAGAGTTTATTGATGCATATCATGAGTCAAATGTTTAACTCCTTTTCTGGAATTTGCACTGCTCTTCCTGCAAAAAGGGAAATGCATGTACTAAGAGAATAAAGCAAGCAAGATTTTGCCCATTATGAAATGAAGCTCAGTACTGAGGCATGAAAATACTCAGCTCCAAAACAGATTGGTGATGTAATCTTGCAGTACCATGCAAGAATGCTTCAATCTATAAAGAGCCTACAAGAAGGGCTGGAGGGAGGATCTGGGGAACTACAGGCCTGTCAGTCTGACCTCAGTACCAGGAAGATTATGCAGCAGACCATCTTGAGTGCCATCATGCAGCACGTACAGGACAACCAGGCGATCAGGCCCAGTCAACATGGGTTTATGAAAGGCAGGTCCTGCTTGACCAACCTGATCTCCTTCTACGACAGGTGACCCGCTTAGTGGATGAGGGAAAGGCTGTGGATGTTGTCTACCCAGGCTTAGTAAAGCCTTTGACACCGTTTGCAACAGAAATCTCCTGGAGAAACTGGCTGTTCATGGATTGGATAGGTGCACACTACTGTTTGGTGTCTGTATCAGTGACCTGGACAAGGGCATTGAGTGCACCCTCAGTAAGTTTGCAGACGACACCAAGTTGGGCAGGAGTGTTGGTCTGCCTGAGGGTTGGAAGGTTCTTCAGAGGTATTTGAACAGGCTGGACTGATGGGCTGAGGCTAATTGTGTGAGGTTTAACAAGGCCA
>NW_010230127.1:40535-43986 GCF_000690775.1 Eurypyga helias | reverse complement strand
CGCGGGAGCGCGGCTGAGTTGCTCCGGCAGCTGGGCCTTTAAGGGAAGCTCCCAGCGCCGTGAGACGCGCGGTGGAAGTTAATTCCTGTAACACTCTTGATTGAACTGGATTTCATCCTGCCTCTTCCTTACAGGTGATTCACTCCTCGATTTAGTCTAGTCTTAATACTGAACTAATTGCTAATACAATAATAAGCTCACTCTTATCCGCAGGTCCTGCACATGGGGACCTCATCCCGGCCATACGTACTGCAGTTACCTCCAATTTATGCAAGTAAACCTATTAAGGCGCATGAGGCTTCTTGTGCAATCAGATATATATAGTAATGAAGTCTCACCCCTACGGCCCTCTTGAAATTAATTTGAACTCTATTTGAGTCTGCAAGCATCTGCTCGGAAGTGGATCTACCTGAAAGTTTGCAGCCCACTTGAGGAATGGTCAGTCTCTCTTGGCTACTGTGTTTACAGGAATCTGTACAGCATTCAGGTGAGCGCAGAGCAAGCAGGATTGAGCTGAACCTGATTCTTTAACAAATACTTTGGCTTTTACCCGGTCATCATTCCTGGAAGGAGATATGAAGTAACAAGTGCAAGATGTTTCTACATGGGAGAATATTACGATACACCTATGCAGGCATAATTACATCTCTATACTTGTGCCAGTGAATTTTCACGTGTATATGAAGTTTGAGGTGTGGTATTAACCTCATTTTAAAACCCAGCAAAACCGAGGTGCAGAGAAGTTAAGGCCCTGAGAGTTTCACCACGCTAACAGGAGGCCTGGACGTACCCACCTGCCCACCCAGCTGCATGACAGGTCTGAAGAGGCAGAACTGCAATGGCTTGCCCAAAGTCACAGGAGCATGGCAGCAGCAGTGAAAAATACCCAGTTTTACGGCTGTGAGGTTATTGACACCTCTTTCTCACTTCATAATCTAAAAATTCATCCATTTCTTTGTCAGGTAAATGCTACATAAATTGCAAACAGGTAAATTGTACTATGTTGGTTGGTTAGCGTGCTCCAACAGAAGTGTAGCGAGGAACTCCACTTTACTGCTTAAGTTTTGAACCTTTAATGATTCGAGATGAGTAAACTTTGATAATCAGCTTTAACTTGCATTTTGTGGTTGTACTGCACACAATCACCCTTAGCACGTCAACTTTTCAGGTGCAATCACGCACAGATACATTGCAGCACTGGGCTGCAGATATAACGGGTAAAGGATTAACCCAAGACAAACTAAAATGGCTTCAAATTTTGTCAATGTAACGAAGATATTTGCAAGCGAGGTACAGAAGAAACATGAGACTGTTACTGGGTTTTGTAGTGTGGTAGTGCTTAAATCAGGGCCAAGTGTCCTAGGTCAGGAGTGGTGGATGCAGTAGTATCTGCCCCAAGAGCTTGGCAGTCTCGGTGATCCAGTCTCAAACACAGAAGGACATGGAAAAGGCCTTACATGTGCCGGAGGTCTGCTCGGCTCAGCTCGGCTCTGCAGGCTGACCTGGCAGGACTGGGGCAGGCAGCAAGCTCCATCCGCTGGATCCTCCTTGCTGGAGTATCTATTCAGTGCATGATTCACACTAAGCAGATATGACAAGAAGATAATTAGGGAGGCACTGCAGTTTGTCAGGTGTCTTGTTAGGACCACATTTTTACTGCTTTTGTTGTTGTTAGAGTTGGCTGGTTGGTTTGCTTTGGCACGAGAGAATCAAATTATTTTCTACTTACACTGAGGCTTGGGGAGGATCACATTAATATGCTCCTTTCCCTAAAATGGGCTATAAAACAGCCTAGGGTGGCCTTTTGCTGATGTTTAATAACCAGAACGGTTGTTCTGGATAGAGCTGGTTAGAACTGGCTTCAGACAGATGGGTTGCGTGAGAAGGCTGAAGGGAAAGCAGAAACAGTTTGCCATGGTCAAAGCTGCCACAAGGCTTCCCTGCCCGGGCTTTTTTGGTACGCAGCCGGGTCAAAATTTCACATCTGCTGCCCACTTTTAGTATGTTCAGCTCATAGCTAACTGTCCAAACACATTACTCTGTGGGTGAGCAGGATCAGCACTGTCTTACTTGTACATTCACCGCTTCTAACTCCATCAGCTACTTTTAATAGACCCTAATTAAACATCATTAGCATCTGCCTAGCTTTTCTGAATAACGTGAGGAAACTGAGGAGAGCAGAGAGGCACGTACACCTGGGTGTCTGTCTTGATGCTACTCTTACCACAGTGTTCCTCCTCTGCACTGGACTGAGTAACTGCTACCTCAAGAGGCGACAGAGAACTTTTGTTTCCTCTCTTTACTCTGCAACTATATGATCATTCAGACTGGTGCAAGGAAAACAGGCCGTGAGGCTGGGGCAATGAAGAAAGGGAAGAACCATCCCTTTTGAAAGCAGCCTGACTTTCCATCAGATTAGATGTACAATCCAATGACACCATCAGTCATAAGGCCTGTGAACCTGAATTTTAATGGAGCTGGGGTACTTAGGCAGATAAACTTCTAATAAGATTCTCAAAGGAAACTTAATCTCACAGACACTTGTTAACATCTCACCAAGCACCCGCCTAATCACCTTTAAAATCTGTGTCTCAAAAGCAGCTTATCAGAAGGCAGAGTGCTAAAAGATACTCATTATGCCGCCTGTTTTATACAATTATATTATGCAACGAATATTTAAGAATTACTACTGCTGATACTCTACTACTACTATGAGCTTTCAATCTTCCTCTAAAATCAGAGTTTATATGCAGATTATGATTTAGTATTTCTTGTTAACCTCAGCCAGGCTTCATCTGTCTTACTCAAGAGGTTCCAGGGTTAGAGAGTGCCTTCCGGAGTTTAGCTCCAAACTCACAAACTTCGCTTCAGCTTTATGTACACCAGGTTTCTGCCAGAAAGTAGAGTTTCACGGATAATTAAATTGTATCAAACACATAACTTATTATTTACATTAAAATCACTGGAGTAATTTTCTTTTTAGCCATTACCGGGTTGCCCTAGCGTGGGAAAATACCAACAGTATTTTCAGAGAGAAGAGGCAGTTCTGTCAAGAAGAACAATAGCGTTCTAAGCATACTTGATTTCATCATTCCCTTCTTTCCTGGGCTGGCTGGAAAAATTTATTAGCCCCTATCCTTCACGGCTTGTCTGCTTCTTGTTTGAATAGGTGAGGTATTAAACAAGCTTCCCACCTCAGCGTTATTAAAATAGGTTACACAGACTGTTTAGCAACTATACAAATCTGTTTTGGAAAGGTGCCTCAGGCAGAAGACAGCATGTGGGAGAAGGTATGGAGTATTTTTAGGAGGTCATCATAACTGTGCAGAGCTGCTTCTGGTTTGCCAAACCTGGATACAAGGACCTGTCTAGCCACAGCAGCGCAGAGTTCATAGCTGATTTCCATTGTCAAGAAAGGCACGGGTTTGAGCTGATTGAACACTCAGCCCTG
>NW_010230127.1:32724-40524 GCF_000690775.1 Eurypyga helias | reverse complement strand
GGCACGGGCTAGCTGAACCCTGGCCTCCAGAGACAGGCTGAATGGGGCAGCAAGATGATAGCAGAAGAGCTGCTCACCTGACGCTCTGTCCCCATTACAGGGGGCCCAGTGGCCCTCCTGTCCACCCTGTTTATTGCCCACCTGTGCTGCCGAGTGCTCTGTGCCCTTCACCAGGACTTTGACAGGAATGCAGAATTAACGGGGTGGTTGTACCTCGAGCTGCTTAAGGAGGCTGGTGCTTGGGGGAACTGTTCTGGTTCCATCCTCACAAAAGTGATTTCTGCATCCCCTAGTGGAAGCCAAAGTGAGCTTCTGGTTTATGCCAGAAGTTGATCTGTCCTCATCTTTGAGTGCCAAGATTCAATTCTGCCTCACTGAAGAGAAGCTTTGAGCTGGCACTGTGTAGGTTACACACAAACAAAGAGGAACTAACTGGTGAAAGGCCTTGGAGACAGAAGTTGTGACATGAGGGCTCCCTACACTCCTGCTTTGGTGTGTCTGGCCATGTTCTAGAATGAACCCTTCACGAGTTTGTCTCTGTAGAGCCAAATGTCTACTTGGGACCTGCCTTAGTCTCCTGACTCACTTTCATATGCAAAAGAACAAAGAACCCATTTCAGTCTTAGAAGTTCTTCCTGAAGTGGCCCATCATGATTAAGTGAGATTCATATAGAATAAATGTGGAATTGATAATTTACAAGGTTATTACATGTATTTGCCTCTGTTACATTAAATAAGTCTTCTGCCATAAATCTATCTGCAGATGCCAGAAAGGTCTTTGATCAGATCAAGTAGTCGTTCGTCTTTTCCACCCTTGAGATGACGGGATTCAGACCAATATTCATTACTTTCCCAAGATTAATGTACCCAGCTGAAGCTGCCAAGATCTTTATTAAAAGTTATGAATCCAAAGTGTTTGGGCCGAAATAAAGTACTAAGCAGGGCACTCCCTTATCTCCTTTATTGGTTGTTTTCTGTAAAGACTCTGATGTAAGGACTTTGCTCCAGCAATATTACATTGCTGGTAAAGAAGGGAGGTTGCACTCTGTTCTGATGGCTAATCACATGCTGCCACGATGCACAGTATTTCTACCCACTGTACTGCACCAGTATCGTACTCTCCGGCACATGGAAGTCTCCCTTTGGATCTTGCCTGCGTCCACGTAGACGCTTTTGAAGGTAGTTTCACTTTCTTTGACTATCACCTCAGTAAGAGATAATGGACTTCATGTAACCAAACATCACTGGTGCTTCTAAAAGTAAATTTCTCTTCAGTCACTCAGCTTAAAAAGATTTACATAACTGGAATAACCTAGCTGTATTACTGGTTTCCTGGAAGACACCGCTAAGATGAATCTTATCTCCCATTTTAATTACTGTTTTCAAGTTGTTAAAGTCCTTGTCCCAGTTACATCTTGTTGCAAAAACCACCAGAGAATGATACATTAAAATTTATTCAGACAGGTGGCAGATACAAAACGAAAGCTAATAACTAGGAGAAAAGAAATCAGAGGTGGTTTGGCAATCCCGAGCTCTTACTGCTTGGTCACTCGGTTGCACTGGCAGCACAGCCAGTGCACTAATGACTGGTGCCGAGAGAGTGGCTGTGTGTCACACGTTGTCACACAGGGCGAGGTGTGCCACAGTTGTGCAGTTGCACTAGCCTCTGCGGGCTAAAGAAGCCTTGGGGTAGAACTGGAGGGCGGTGATGGATGAAAGCTGGGCAAACCATGGCAATTATCTGGATACAGGGCTCTATCTCCTTCTTTGCACCCAAAGAGATGACAACTAAATTACACCCTTGGAAGACTAACAAAGTCACACATATTGCATCTAAATGCATCCCTTTACTTCCACATTTTGATGACGTTTTGTGACAAAATACTCAGCCGAAATACTCACTACATATATATAATGATTAAAAACATTAAAGAAAAGGGCACCATGTCTTGTTTTTATTCCCCATATAAATGGTACTTATCTGGAGTAATTTAGAAACCTCTTTTAAATTCTTCTCAACTGATGCAAGTCTAAGTCACACTGCCCGAGTTCAGTGTCACCCTTGGCTGTGTAATGCAGCAGGAAAGCAGTCCCACCCTTCCTCCTCCATAACAACGGCTGATCATCCCTAACCCCATGTCACCCACCCCCTTTTGTGCTGGCACAGTTGTTGGTGCAGCTGCGAACTGAACAGGCCTAGGGAACTGATCTGGATGGGGAAAACAAATGTTTTCAGGGCCTCATTTTTGATTTGGATCGGTTCCCTGATACGGTGCATTGCATGGTTGTCCAAATCCTTGTGCTGATCCTGTGCAAGGGCAGGACTGAGGTGGGAGGAAGGGCAAAAACTTATCTTTTTGATAGTGTTGTTGGCTTCAGCCAGTTTGAAGTGGTTATGCAACTGAGGTGGACTTAGTGAGCTCTTTTTTTAACCAAGGAAAAATACTTTCATTTTGAGCACAACTGCAAACATGGATTGAGAACTACGCTGATCATGGGAGCAGGGCTCACTGGTGAATAACAGAAGGCTAGGAGAAAGCATGATAGGACTGAGGAATTAAGTGAGCTGGTGTGATCACTGCATATTAGAAAAGTCAGCTGTTGGGCACTGCATTATATAGTAAAAAGCAAAAAACCTGTTGCCTTTCTGCTGTTCATGAAGCAACATAGGCCAAATGATCACAAGGACCCCAATAAAAATTATCAGTTGACTCTTCAAAAGGCAGAATTGTGCTTAGCTGGCTTAAAGAAGCCGATACCTGGGCACCGGCTATGCCTGGATTCCCATGGTTTATTTTGTTTCCCGTATTCTCCAGTTCCAGAGTTTTCCCTTGCTTGGGTTGTGGAAGAAACTGAAATCTGGAGAGTAAGTAAATCAGTATATAGTTATTCATCCCAAGGCCATGGGTTCTTAGTGAGTTCTCAATAACAGATAGCCCTGACAATAAATGTACATGTATTGTATTAGTTTCCATTTGCACTTCCAGGAGGAAATTACCTTGTAGCTTCTGAACATCCTGGCAGTCACACAGTGTTGAAAAAGGTTGCTCACATGACAAGAGCATTTAGAGCAATTTTAAACTCCCCTATTTTTTTGCTTGACCAAAAATAGCTGAATTTTTGACAAACAAGTTTGAGCAGCTTTAAAAGCAACTCTCTCTGCACTTAACATACCGTCATACAAATTGCATCTGTAAATCCTCCCTATAAGTAGAAATTAGGGGAAAAAAAATTAAGTTAAACCCATAAAAGTTGTGACCGATCAAAATTAGTGTGCTGGTACCCGTCTTTAAATGTGTGCTGTTATATGTTCCTTCTTAAAGCCTTACTCAGTGAACAGAACAAAGAGTGGTCAAATAATGGAGAGAGATTTTGTTTTGTCCCCAGGCTCATGGTGCAGCTAGTCATCATGAAAACTGCAATATTTAGTTGCAAAACTGAGACTTAACTGAGGCTGGTTTGCAGCTCATAGCTCATCTCTTGACACAAAATTAATCTTTCCTTTCCCTGCCAAATTTCATCTCTCTTCCCGAGTGGACAGGAACACTAGAGCCTCTCAAAAAAAGGTTCTCTAATATTTTCAGCCCTGGCAAATCAATTTAGTTATGTCTTTATCCTGTTTTCAGAAACACTTGATCTGTTTCACTGTCATTTTCTACACATATACTACCTGAAGCACACACAGAGGACAATTAATGCTTGATGAAGTTCTAAATACGTAAAATCAATAAAGTCTCAAAGTAGGAAGTACTGCACAACCTGGATTACAAGTGACCATCTCAGTCCACTAATAATATAGTTTAAAGTACCAAAGCATGCAACACGTATCCAGAGATTCTGCTGTTGTCAGAGCTGTCAGAGAGAAAGGAAAGGACTACATGGCTTACTGGCACTTAGGAAAACAGTTTTCTGAATACCACAGCCAATGGCTTTTTAAAATGGGTGAAGGACAAAAACCCCAACACAATGCAAAATTAAGGCACCCATTTGCCTCTTCAGCCAATTAGCTGTAAAGCAGTTTTCAGCTTAAAACATTGTATCTGGGTGTCTGAAAGTATCATCTTTACAGAGAAGGATCACACGCTCAGCGTGGACATCACCACAGAAGGCCCCAGAAAACTGCAAAGAGCAAGAGATCGCAATGCTGCCTCACTCTAGCTGAAAACCTGCAACCTGACGGTGGCCTTGCAGTCAGTGCACAGTCAGTCCTGCTCTGCAGAGTCCAGTACGCGAACCCTACGGCTTGGAGTTGCTCATGTGCCTGAGGCCTTCCGCACCTAGAAGACAGCACTGACGGACTGTATCGCCCTGGTTAAGCAAAGCACGCACTTGTCAGAGCGCGACCAGATGGAGAACTACGATTTATGGCCTGCAGTTAGACAGGCTTGTACTGTGATTTCATCAAATCCTGAACAAAATAGGTCAAGCTTGGTCAGTGTTCAGATGAGATACACTCTAGGGAAAACACAGTTACTGTAAGAAACAGTTCAGGATTCGGATTTAGGATTCAGCTGACAAAACTGCTAAGGCACTGTCCTGGTTTTAGGCTGGATTCCCAGACGTCTGAGGTACCCAAAACAGGTCCCTGGCCTGTCACGTAGAAAGGGCATTGTACTGTTGGGACTATATTTCTTATTTTTCAGATGAGAAATAAAATTACCATCATGCCTTGTGATTAATTAAATAAATCATTCCTGCCTTTGCTTGCAGACATGGCATTTTCAGAGGCAATGTAAATGGAGAAAGGGAGTTTGTTTGGTTTCTGTGGTCCTGGTACAACCTGCTAGCCCTCTTTCTGCAAAATCCCGTTTTAAAGCTTTTCAATAGCAGGGCACCAGAAGCAAGAGATTTAAATTCCATTAAGACTGCAAACATCTTGAGAACCTTCTTGCAAGACATATGCAAAATAAATCAAAGTATATAATCTATTGCTTTACAGATACATTCCTTTTCCTTTACATTCACATTTTCCATCCATTCACACTCCCGCTTACCAATCTTTACCTCAATTCATTTCCTCAGATGCTGTTCTAATGTGGTTTCATCCTTATGTTGATTTTAAGCTCCTTGGTTCAAATCCTGTATCTTTTTTCTTTGCCTGCATGTAGATTTTTATGTGTAACTCTTGTCCTCCAAAAAATATGCAAATTTTTATCTCCAAATAATTAAAGAGAATGAAAACAAGGCTTCTTGGGAAGTTAGTCAGAATGTAACTAATCAAACTGAAATTTAGCCAGGACACCGAAATGACACCACTGACTCAAGAGGAAAGTGCTCACGAGGACTCTGGTAACTGCAAGTGGTCAGGACTCTGCTCTCCTACCTCCCTCACAGTGTAACACCTCCTGCATGCTGTGTGGTGCAGGATGCTGCACAGTGAACACTAAGGACAAAATGAATTTATACACCTCGCTTTCTTTCTACGATTGTATTGCTCAGAAGTCTATCAGTCTACAAAAGAATTAATTTCTAGATTTTTTTTTTTTTTTAGGCTGAAAGGCATCCACACATGATGTGCTTGCTTTGTTTTGATTTTTGTTTTTCATTGCCTTATGGTCATTCATCTTTGACGAAAGTGAATCAGAGAAGCAGTGCTTGCCTCATCGTTGATTTGTGGTGTATAATCACGTTAAAGACAGATCACTGGTCTCCTTACTACAGTGCCATTTATAACAGATAATTATCCCTGCATGGTGCAGTTGTCATGATATAGTGATTATAAATGCTTGTTATCAGTGTGGAGCCAGCTAAATGTTGTGTGTTTCTCTTTAAAGCTGATTCAATTTTCCAGAGCTGTCTGTCATGCTTGAGGTTTCCTCTAGTGCAGCTCAGTTCTCAATCCACACACAAGTAAGGTCCTTCGATGTGAAGGGTGTGGGGCAGAATCTGAGTGATGCTCCCACCTACTCCAGGCAAGGAGTACTATCCACAAAAAGAACAGCAGCATGTCTACACTGGGCAGCCTCCAGCCACTGTCCTGCACTGAAAGGAGACCCTACTAATGGCAGTGGCAGTGTGCCAAAATAAAGGGCAAAGGGAGTTTGAATACAGCGGCATTGTCCACAAAAAGGAAATGTACCAAAACACTCCAGTTGGTTTTAAAATTAGCTGGAGAAGATGTAAAGAGGTCTAAGTCTTAATGACCTCAGTGCCACAATATGCCACTAGCTAGCCTTATGATGGATAAATGGGAAGAAAATAAGGAGTGACAGACTAGGTCAGTCAGTGGTTTGCCAAGCCCTTGACTAGTCCTTTCCTACTGTGGCCTGTATGTGGTGATTTTTGATTGTGCCCACACTATCTTTTAATAGTAATCAGGACTGGAATTGCACTGTGTTATATACTATATAAACATACTGCACTTGCTCTTTGGTCCCGTAAAGCATGGGAAGAGCAACCCCTCCCCAGCCGATATCTGTGCAGCTCCTTCTGATGGGCATGCACATGCCTTCATTTTTTCTGAGCTAAACATCCCCCTGACTCTGCTGTCCTAACCCAGTAAGCCCCACATTTGTTTCTCCTCTGCCTCTTCCTGCAGCATACATTGTGCCCATGCTCTATGATTATTTTTCTCTTCCGTGTATTTACATCCCTGTTCTCACCCCTGACGTTATGTTCTCTCTCTCTCCTTCCTTCCCACATAATGAAGATCTCAATTTTTTCAAAGGATTATCTTATTTACCCCATTTACATTTTAAATGTGTAAAAAACTGAAAATCCAATGGCCTTGGGTTCCCCATTCCTGCACTGAACAAGGAAAATGTGACCTTCATCTATCAATATACTGCCTGTGTGTTGAGTGTGCTGGACGACCCAAAATACGTACTGAAGGATGCCCGCTCTGCTCCGGCAGAAGCAGATAACCATCAGAGCGCAGCAGTAATGATCTGCTCACCCACCTTCGACACTGCTGGTGAGAAACAGAAGCGGCTGAAAGCAGCCTTAACCCTGTTAGTAACTGTTCCGGAGAACAGCAGTCTGGTCCCATCTACAACTTCAATCGTATGCACGTCGAGAGGCAAAGTACATCATCCTCTGCATTTTTTTCTGCAAGTTAATATTTCTTTTTAGACCGCTACACGTATCTACAGCTTGGTGAAGAAAGATTTCTGGAAGCCTTGAATATTGTATCACTCCCAAATGCCTCACTCCTCCTTAAAATCCATCAGGCTTCCGCAGGCCCCATAGGATCTGTACTTTGCGGATTCCTGGGCATGTTATACATTTCTGTATCCAGGCCGATTGCACAGACCCCCAATTCAGCCTAACATATGTCATAAGCAGTCAGTCAGCACTGACAAACCGCTCTGAAACTCTATCAGTTTGCTGAGAAGACTGTTGCACACAGCTCCCACAGCGCCAAGCCACCCGGAATCGTTTTGCATTCTTCTTGCTAGGATTTGCCATTTGCATCCGTGCCGTGGTGGGGTGTGTATCTTTTCTGCCTCTTAAAATTCATCAGCCCAGTGGCTACCAAGAACACTAACGCCACAGAAAGGACATTAGGAGCACTGTAAGTCATTACATCACTGAGCATCTGGCGAACATTATATCAGTGTCCTTACATTAATAAAAGGAATGGCTAAACATCACGAATCTAGACCGCTCCACCAACATATATTATCAAGGTACGCAAGCTATCAAGAAGAAAGTGCCCTGCAGGTATGCAGGTGTTGCTTATGCAGGGGTGGGGCACAGCTCAGCAACAACATTTCAAAAAGGAGGCCAAGGCTTTTAAAGGGACCGTGCTCCTCTGATAGTAAACCAAAACCCATTAGTTAATAACTCAGATTTTTTTTC
>NW_010230127.1:12061-32702 GCF_000690775.1 Eurypyga helias | reverse complement strand
GGAATGCCGTAGTTCTCCTCACATCGTTAGTCTTCATTTCATTCATGGTAAGTACTTTAATCACCAGGTACACCTTTAGCCAGCTAGAAGGCTCAGCCCTGCCATGAGGCTGGGCCAGCAGAGTGTGTGTTACTCAGCTTTCCTCCCAACCCCATTTAGATTAGTGCTGTTCTCCCCCCCCCCATTTTATTAATGGTTAGAGCAAATGCCAGCCTACTCCTCACCTGCTGGACATGCACACATGCAGCAAACACCCTGATGACAGAACATCTGCCTCTATTGTAAGGGAAGTGATATTAGCCTTCTAGCATGAGCATGTATGCAAGTAGACTCAGTTATGCACTGCTACCAGCAGATCTTGTGAACCTAGAGCTTTGCTTTCAGCAAGGCAGGCATGATAAAATCTTTCCTCTTTCTTCAATAACATGACTAATAAATGTAGAAATTCCCTTCTCCTCTCTCCCTTTGCCAGTATCTGTCTTATCTCTGGTTCCTCCTCTAGACATAACTTCAGACATGAAAGACATGTCTATACCGCGAACAGGCAACCTGAATTCTGGCACGAGATCCATGGCACATCGCAGTTCAGTGTTGGAGCTGAAGCTTAAGATCTGGCACCTACAAAACACGGTAACTGGAATTTCTGCTGCCGCCTCCCTGCTAGCCTAGTGAGATACTGTGCCTGGGGTTAGCATGCTCCTTCTTGTGAAGGCAACATCAGGCTCCACTTCAGATTTCTTTCCAAAGCAGGTGCACAGCTGACGAAACGTGGCAAGCATTTATGAACTTGGTTCGCCATTAAACACTATATCCAACAAGTTAAGGGAGACCATCCTGAGGCCTTCTGGAATTTTGGCAGCATTTCTGAGAGATCATTTGCAAACTACTAGAGATGGGTATTACATGTGTGCTGTAGGCAATAAATAAGAGTGATTTTAAGTGGCTGTGTATATTGACAAAGTAACACCGCTAAGAATAGAACAGAACCGCTGTCATAAGCAGTAGACACACACTAATAAAACTGAGAGGGACCTAGGGAGTGTCTTAAAAGTATATCTAATAGCAAAAACCCTAGTTTAAGCAACAAAGTCCAAAGAATGCAAAAGGCTGCAACCATACTAAACCCACTTGCTTAACTTGCTAGTATATTGTATCTGAAGATCACAGTAACTATATCCTAACTTCAGCACCCAAAATACTCCCAAAGTCCTAGAGGTGCATCACAGCTACGTTTCAGCCTCATATCAGAGTGAGACAAACACATTCATCAGGCTCCTGGTTTGTCCTTCACTACAGGCAGAGAAACACAGTCTCGTTACCTGAGAGGGAACTGGGGCATTCTTTGGCCAGTCCCTGGTCTAGAAGGCTGGGAGACCAAATGCACCATTGGCATTCGAGCCATTTTACTTCAGCAACTTCTATTTACTGTTCGTTCAATGCCACATGACAGCTTTCTATCAAGAGAATATTTAAAAGTTAAGCTAACTAAAGCTGGTGTTTCTTAAGACCTGACTGTAATTCTAATTCTAATTCTGACTCTAATGCCCAGAAGCTGTGGATGCCCCACCCCTGGAAGTGTTCAAGGCCAGGCTGGATGAGGCTTTGAGCAACCTGGTCTAGTGGAAGGTGTCCCTGCCCATGGCAAGGGGGTTGGAACTAGATGGTCTTTAAGGTCCCTTCCAACCCAAACCATTCTGGGATTCTACAATTCTATGAATTGCCGAGTATCTCCATTTTTCTCAATCTGTTTTCAGGATAACTTAGAACTTTCTCAGGGGTAAAATTTTTCATTAAAAAAAAAAAAAAGGAAATAGTTCGGTTTTGTGTACTGATGACCCAAACCAAAATAACCAAACTCCCTGAATTACAAAAGATAACAGTGTATTTGTATTTTTTTCCCCAAATCTGAATTTTGCAAAAGCCAGCTTTTTCTTTTTTTTTCTCCTGAACCATACATTTTTCCTATGACTCTTTCTTTTAATTACCAGTGCCAGTGTTTACAAGGAAAAAAATCCTCTTGCACTGCCTTATGTGCAAACACTGAACCTCTGTGCATATGGCAAAAAGCTGCAGGCAAAATTGCTAAGTAGCAGAAATAAAATAGCTATTTCCCAAACCAGCTAGAGCTTTTTGCTGTTGAAAAGACCCAAGGATTGCGTTGCCCTTCTGAGCAGAAATAACAAGATGAAAGTAGAGAAGCAACTGTTTGTGCAAATTCTCATAGGTGTAAGATATCACAAAGCCTTGAAATTGTGCTGTCTTGAGACTTTTTTAACCTACTGTTGCTTTTGCCTGTGAATTAAGACTATTCCCCTTGCCCAGGAAAAGCAAATACAAGGATCTGAATGCTTTACAACTTTTTGCTAGAAGAGGCCACAGATGGGGAAGCAGTTTGATCAATGTGGGAGGGATCAGCCCAAAATAACAGTAAGATATATTATACCATCAAAAAATGGCATGTCTGGAGAGAAAGTTTTGAGCATAAATTAATACTGACCTTAGCCAGAATAACTTGCTCTCTTCAACATCTGCAGCTGTGTAGTTACTAGGGAGTTATCTGGCTTCATATGCTTTTTCACATCTGTCTACTAAATCAGAGATAGAAATACAAAAATCTAGCACAAAGGGACATTATTATGGATTTATGACACTCCCTGAGGGACTTGGGGTCTTTAAATTAACAAAGATATTACAATGGGACACAGGTATGATATTCGCTGGGTGACAGGTATAATAGTGGTTTAACCTTGTGTCTGTTCCATTGTGCAATGGAAAAACTCTGTTTTCCTCTGATAAGCTCTCTGAAACTTCCAAACATGGGTAAACAGAACTACAGTATATGAGACAATAAGTTTGGCATACACGCACAAAACTTCATACTTCTGGGATGAGCCAAACGAATAAACTCAATTCACATAAATTGCCTTACAACACCATGTGTGAGTGAAAGCAACAGCGGGAATGGATTGTGAGATGACAGGCTCATATGCTATTTTCATAGTTCTTCATCATTTTCAACATCACTAGCAACTTCCAAAGAATAAACTGTGAAGCCTTAATAGAAATGGGCATGACAGGGTTATTCCACAGGAGCAGCAACATTTTTCAGCATGCAGCACGTGAGCTAGTGAAATGAGTGGTATGTTGCATTGCCCCTACCTGCATCATCTCAGGTTATGTTATGGTCCAGTCTAAATGACAAGGTGATGAAATTGCATAGGTGTAACATGCCTTTATTTCAGCAGCAGGCATGACACAAAATACTAAAATCCCTAAATTAGAAGTCTTGAATAATACAGATCTAAATCTTTGTGTGTCAGCGGAGTATTTGTATGTTACTGCTCCATGCCTGCAAAATATGGGAGTTTTTCTTAAATTATGTTCTGAGCTTGTGTAAAAAACACAAACAAATCAAAATGCAGTAGCTTTTGCCCTCATTTTGAACAGTTGAACTTTTAATTTAGAAAAATTTTGCTTTTTTTAATATCTTTCTAGTATCAAACTGCATTTTAGGTTAAATAAAAGGTGAAATTTCTAATGGGCAGTGCAAATTGATGTGATTTTAATAGAAGCATAAAATTACAGAATGGCTTGGCTTAGAAGGGACCTTAAAAGTTATCTAGTTCCAAGCACCCTGGAACTTTAATGTAGTAAGAGATTTAAGGACACAATGGCAGAAATACATAACCAGAATCAAACAAACATGTAGGCATGCACAGACATAAACAAAAAAAGTCAAGTTTGATTATGAGTTATAAATTGAAGTTGCCTTTTTTTGTTTATGTCAGTGCATAGGCACGTCTGTCATTAGTCAAGGTGAAGAAATTCCATGTGATTCTCTCTGGAGAGCCACGAATATAACTTGTACCTTACAGCAAGGAAATAACGTTTTCATACAGGAAGAAGAATAGAGAAGGGAATTGTAGACACAAGCAAAACAAAAGTGATGGTGATGGTGACAGATGTGAAAGGTAATAGAGATATTCGTTATGTGGCAGAAAACTATTTTCTATTGAATTTCTTTTCTGCTGGATTAGCATAATGGAGCAGCTCAGACAGATGTCAGCACTAGTGCAAAAGAATGGTTTCAGCAGCAAGATTGGTTTAGACGACTGAAAAAAAGGAGCCTTAGATACACTCTGGTAAGCCAGAAGGCCACCACTTAGAAGCAATAGTGGTCTCAGTCATGTGTCAAACATTCAGGTTCAGAATGACCTGGGCAAAAGCTCAGAAATTTGCTTGGCCTGCAAAATAACATCTGAATGGGCAGTCTAAGGACACTGGGAAGCAGAGGCAGGCAAGCACACTACAGCTGAGAACATATAAAACTTCAGTCGGGATCAGACCACTCTCCGGGGTGATGAAATAATCAGGAGCTGGTACATATAGGAACTTCTAAGTGCATCCTGGCACCTTACTTGGCAAGCAGTGCTCAGCATTGCTCCACACTGATGTTAAGGATGAGGTCTGCTCCTGGAATGAATACTTTGGATTAGGGCTTACTTGTGCCAAGTTTTGACTGGCTTATAATAATTTCTTGTGTCGCATTTGGTGATATCTATAGCTCTGACTCTCATAAAATACATCTTTAAATTACCCTGAACTCATCTAGTCTGTGATTCCAGGGGTAAATTTGAAAACACAAGCATTCAATCAACGGAGCAGAGAACTTATAGCAAGGAAACATGATTACTGCAGGAAAAAAAACAAGCAACCAAACAAACAAACAAAAAACCCCCCAAATCTAAAGTGACCTTAATTTTAAAATTAATTTCTTCACCCTTTTACTTGACCCTTCTATTTTTCTCTATGAACACTGAAGCTGCTTTTGTATACATATATACAAATTGCAAATTTCAGTGTCCTGCAGGAATGGCAGCAGAAGCTCAGTTTAGTTTCACTTCCAAGGATAGGCTTGACAGAAAAAAAATACCCACACATTAAAACAGTACGCCTGGCCCACAGCAGTCAACTAAACGCTGGCATAAAACAAATAACAAAGAGCTTTACACATGCACATAAAATGTTGTCAAAAAAATCATCAGTGTCACATGAAATAAACCAACAAAACACACAACCAGAAAAAGGCTGCTGTTGGTCTCATTGTTATGGTGAGCTCTTCACTGAATTGCAGTACAGAGGTTGTGATGTGGCAGAGTAAGGTTTTTTCCCAACCATAAATAGAAAAGTTGTTATCCTAAATCCTTGCAAACAAGGCCATGGCTGGTGCAAGGCTTCCTGGAACACAGTATTTGGAGGCAGGCTCAGTGTATCCCTGCTTCTGCTCGCACCCTCCGCGTCACCACTTATCCTCTTTCTGAGTGCAGCCCGTTGGGACATCCCTGCAGGTTATGGCCATAAGACGTTTCTTTCAGGGACTTGGCTGTTATCCCTTTCCTCCTCCAACCCCACCACCTCATTCCTACCCTCTGCTGTCTCCTCAGTCATGTCACGACAACACTTTGTGGGGTAGCTTATCAGGGTTATTTTTAAGAAAATGTGTGACTGTGTACTCAGCTCTGCAGCCGATGCGTGGGCTACATTCCATCATCAGTCCAGCTTTTCCATTTTTTCCTCCATGCTCCTTAGTCTTGTGTAATCTAAAATTCAAGCTTTTAAACTTCAACCATTACAGCCAACTCTAAAACACATCCAACAACCTCTTAATATCTACAGAGTTCTTTCAAGTAAATCCAGCATTTCTTGAGAAGTTAAATCTGGTGGTTTTGTGATGATTTGGAACCGAAAACAGACAGCCTGGGTAACTGGAACATAACAATGCAAAATCGACAGCGAATCCAGTTTAATTTTTGGCATCATATTGTGTTTGTCTCAGCACTAATAACAGTTACTCTGTTTTAAAACAAATATCTATCAACCAAACAGGTCAGATGTATTTCAAAAAGTGAAAGGCAGTGTATTTTTTCCACTTGTTTGACAAGGTGATTCATTTACACAGTCCTTACTAAATCACAGGGTGATTTTAATAGGAGGAGAAATCTGGGATCGCTTGAGATAGGTATCTGGGTCAAGTTACCCTTTGGAAGAAGTCAGCAAAGAGAATGTGAAACAGAAATCCACTGCCTTTCCACTTGGAACTTGAGGCAAATATGCTCTGGAAACTCGGTATGTCTCATTTTCTAGGGCTCAACCAGAGCATCAGGCCTCCAGGGATGTATTTTCATGAATGCCTTAAGCACTCACTGCTGCTGACAAAACACCGCACAGCCTTTCCCTCCACTCCCACTCCCCACTCCTTCCTGCCCCCTTGCCACTCATCTGTAAAGCTGATCTTGGTTTTGCTGGTTTGGCTTTGACGCCTGGGGCAGTTCATCAGCTGGCTGCGCAAATGCCGGCGGCGGTGCTGGCTCAAGGAGGGAGGCGGTGGGGAAGCAAAAAACAAAAGCCAGGTGGGACTGCAGCAGGGTTGGCTCTGGGTGCAGCTAGAAGATACAGCCGAGCCAATTTAATAGCTTGCTGCTGCCAAAAACATCAGTCCCACACCCTCCTTCCCCTCTCCTCTACACCTGCCTGCAGCTGTGGGGCCAGGTCCTTCCTCGTGCAGCCCCAAAGCCCAAGCGACCTTGCTGTGAGCCAGCTCAGCTCATTAAACCCCAGGACAACTGTTGCCGTGTTGGCAACAGTTGGCAACAACTGCATGGGAGCTGGAAGGGCTCGCTGAAGGACCAGAGGAATAGCAAAGCCAGAGCAAGAGAAGTGTAAGGAGTGCATGGCCAGCAGCAGGGAGGCAGGGTGAGGGGGTGGGCAGAAGAACCACCCCCTTTCAGCAGCAGCAACCTGTTAGTTTGGCTCAGCTGGATCTTCTAACTTCACCCTTGCACTGTTTTGGGCAGCAGTGCTGGCTTATGTCAGCTACGAGTGTTGTGAAACAACAGCCCATGTCTCATTTCAGCCATGTAGGTAAGCAAGACTTCAGTGAGCAATTCACATACCTACAGTTAAGAATATGCTGATATACATTTTACATTAAAGCCTTATCTCAGGAGCCACATATAATTTCACAGGAAGCGCAACAAATGGCCTTCAGAGAGGTTCACTGCTCTGCATTTCAAAAATGTGGAACATTATGATGCCAGTAGTAGTTCTCTCCTGAATGATAGCTTTAAGCACTCGTTACTGATTTAAATTTTGAACTAGTTTGTTTTGCTTCAAAACATCATTAGACCTACAGCTTCATTTGTGTTGAGTTACTGTCCAAATCTTCACATAAATTACTTCGTCAGCTCGCCAGAGGTCCGAGGCTGTGGTTCCTTGTGCAGATGCTGCTGGCTGCAGGAACTCCCGGCATCCCCCTTCTGTTTGCCCTGACCTCATGCTGATGCATCCTGTCCCTCCAGCTTTGCCACTTTGTGGGGCTACGTTGCAAAGTGGATAACCAAACTCAGACACAATAAAAGTATTCCAGCTGCTCCCTTTTAGCTTCTGGGGGAGGTGGTGCCTTGGGCTGTAGTTACAGTAGTAAACCTGGCTTATTGTACAGCCAAACACCGTAATTTCCCCCTGCACACACACAGTTTATACCTGCCCACAGTTCATTTAGAGCACCCTTTCCCTTGCGTCAGCATGCACAGCTGTGCTGGGAATGGGAATAAAGGACCTATCAAGCTGCAATGTAGTCTGGGAAAGAAAAAGAACTAAAGGCACTAAATTCCCTTCTCCTGTTCAGAGCAAAGGGACACAGACAGTGTGATACGTTGATATGATCGAGGCCATGGTTAAACAGGTATTTCTAGGCATTTTGCTCACAGATACCCCCACTGTCCCTTTCATTTCCCCAATGGCATATTCCTATCCTTGGTCTTCTTCCTGCATTTTCAAGAAAACAGGCAATTTGATTTCTAAGTTAAAGTCTGTAACAGTAGAGAGCCCTAAGAAACAGAAATTCTCTATCCACCTTGTTATTTATGCAGGCATGTTGTATTTTTAAACAAGCCAAGGTTTAAAACATTCCCAAAACTCATCCAAACAGTCACAAAACAATAAATGGCATCTGAATCTGCAGTGACCTTCTCAAGAAGATCATCCAGCATGGAAAAGAAAAGCTACCGAGCAAGAGTGAAGCACCCTCTGCACTACCAACAGGCACAACAGGCTGTCCTGGGTGCCCCAGGCATTATTGGTTTTGGCAGAGCAGACCTGCCATATCCGAACCAGTTAAACTGGCTCCAGAAGTATGGCAGGAGCTCAAAGGCAGAGAGTTGTTCATCTGACTGAGATGGATACAGAACCTGCAAATAATGTCAGAGATTTTCTCCCATTACTGTTGTCATTTTTGATGGCCAGGGTCGCTGGGCTGACAAGTACGACTGGAAAGTATGTGAGCTGTGGAGATGGTAATGCTGCTATGTCCAGGTACTACACCCCTGATGTCATCTGCAGAGTGGCAGGTTCTGCACAGCACTGATCTGTCCACAGTGACTATGACAGTCATGTACTCTGATGATGAGTTGGCCAACAGGGTTTTGACAGTGCATGTTAGGTGAAGGGATTGCAGTTATCTTATAAACGCTGCTGGCTTTGTTGCATCTGTGATAGTTTTCCTGATGATGAAATAGGGTTTCTGGTCTGATAAGGAAGAGGTGGGGCATATAATTAACCAACCAAGTAGCTGGGAGCAAGTCCTGGGGTGTTTGTGTAATGGTTCCTTGGGTGGACTGTACTCATTTGGGAGAGGCAATTTCTGCTCTTTATTAAACAAGCAGTGGGGATAATTTACATGTCAACACCGTTAACTATTTCAGCAGAGGGAGGAGATAAAGTCACAGATCTGTTCAATTAACTGTGAGCAATGTCTCATTTTGGTGCCACAGTTAAATGATATCTGGGAGATACCCTGCTTTCTGTGCCTCCCAAGAAAGAAGTTCAGTGGAACCAAAACAAATTCAAGCCAAATCAAGATGCCCAAGCAAGCAAAGCAGCAATACAACCTTCTGCCTTTTCTACCCATGTGAATAGGGCTCATTTTATGAGTGGAACTTGAAAGACAGCGGGCAACTCCGCTGCTGTCAGAACAGCTTTGCTTTGTTAAATCTTCCAAAAGTGTCCAAACCCTTTGTGGAAATGAAGTTGCACAAGATGGGGTCAGAGCATCCAGCAGCTCACAGTTCACCACTGCTGACCACCTCATCTCCCTGCTCTTCTCCCAGCAGTGTGATTATTCTGTTAACCTGCTGCTGTCCCCAGAGCTTGTCAGACCCATTTCCTGAGACAGTTCAAATCACTAAGCTAGGAGAAAAATGATCCAAGAAAAAAAAGCGGTGTCTAGTCTTTCATTGGGCAAGTGATCTGAACAAAGAGCATAAGAGTATATATAATACGTGTTAGAAATGATTCAAATGTCAGGGGCAGAACACATGGCTGAGAGCAATGGAAGTGGGGAGTTAGATTTCAGCCATTATCCTTCTACTATGCAGAGCCCATTAGGATTCAAGATTGCCCCCTTTCCTTCATATCACTTGCCCCACACTAGACCAGTTTTGCCTTTAGTTCAGTAACACAGTGGTTATTTTATTACTTGCTGGTGACTGAACTCTAACATGGTCTAAATTTCTGAATCTGACAGGGCAAACTTCATTAGCATGTTCATGGGATTAGATAATTAGGTTGAAGCTAGCTAACAAGTTCTCAAAGATTCATCTTTTATCCAGGTCTAGACAAGCACATCTGAAGAGTGATAATCCACTGAATCATGCATTTTCAGGTTAGAAATAGGTATAGTCAAAGAGAAAGACAGTAATAGCAAGATCAGTGACGGTGGGAAAAGCAATTTGCAAATTTCAAAGAAACTGATGTCAATAAGAAGGATAGATTTTGAGGAACTTGCAAATATTCTAATCTTGCCACAGTGGAAGAGCAGTTTAGGATCCTAAATCATACAGATTCACAGAACTATGTGGATTTTGCAGAAATGTTGGCATAAAATATTTCTGCTAACATAGAAGGTTTTATGTCAAAGTACTTTAAGATGACCAAACATTATTTCTAAGGAAACAAAGACACGGAAAATTGCTTCTTCCATCCCTAACTAGCCAGAAAGCTGTTCCACTTTTTCAGTTAAGCTAGGTACTGACCAATGGTTTCCTTACCTCCAGCCTTGCTTCCCAGAACAGAGTCTTCATCTGTTGCTGAAAGCAAGAGGAAGAAAAGGAATTCAAGGCTGATACAACCTTTAGATAACAATCAGTTCAGCTTTGGGAAGTTTTCCAACTCCTGTTTGTTCTTTAAAAATATTGCTCAAATTTTCAGAGCTTTTGTCATCTTTCTTTGTCCTCTTCCTGTTTATTCGTACCTCCACTTTCTTGCCTGCCCCAAGCCGGGCGCCCCAGTTCTCCAAGCAAAACAGTGCACACTTTCTGTTCTCCCTGCCCCAGATCTTTGCAAATAAAATTATATAGTAAAGTATGTGCAGGCTCCATCCAGGCAAAACTCTTCAAATCCTAGTCCCCGTGTTCCAGCAGAGGCCCTTTGCACCTCTAGCTGGTTCTCTGCACTACTCAGAGCCTCATCAAAGCACTGCCTCCAGGGTCTTCCCCTCATTTCCCTAATACCTGTATCTTCTGCTTGCAAAAGCACCTCCTGAGACAACTGCCTCTTGCCCTACAGCCTTGCCCCTCACAGCTCTGTTCCACAGCTGCCATGCCCAAACCAGTGAGCCTGGGCTTTGGCAGGAGGTGAAGCACCGCCGGGCTTCCAGCACCACAGCAGCAGCGTGGCTTACTTCGAGCCAGGAGAGGGAAGAGCATAGCAGCAATTTCTTCCCAGTCTATTAGCACTGCTGCGTGCACAGAAGGCAGCTCAGTCCCAGCTGCAACCCTTCTTCCCATTCATCTCCTTTCCAGCTATCCTGAGTGGGCTGGTAGAAATGTCACTCTCTTTGCAAAACTGCCATAAAGAAGGAAATTTTTGGGTGGGGGTGGGGAGTTGGAGAATGAGAGAGAAAATTGGGAGGGAAAATACAAAGGCTGGACAGTATTCATGGCCATCATGCATCCTTGTAGGGGGAGCCACTCCTTCTCACCCCTTCCAACTTGAGCACCTGCTAGCACCACAGGCAGAGTAACAAGAGAGCTTTATGTTTACCATTTTAACATTACAGTTGAGGTTTGTCACCATTTTCTCTGACTCCAGCCACATGAAAGCAAAGGCTTTTTCCATGAGCCATGTTATACTACAGTTAAAATTTAATATGCTATTCACTGTCAGGATCTCTCCAGTCAGCAGCCTTCCCCCCTTCTCTTTTCCCACTTCTTTTTTCTCCTCTCCCAGGCTATGCATATTATTTTCTCTCCCTCTTTATATCTTCTTCAAATATTAGGCAGACCTCCCTGGGGAGGTGATAACCAGCAGAAGTGCAAGACTAAAATACACACAGGATCAGTGTCCTGCTGGGAATATGTAAAGTTGTCCTTAGTGAGACAGTGGCCTGGCACTTAAAAGCTGTCTATGAGATTTGTATCACTTTGTCATAATCTTTTTCCTCTTCTTTGCAGAGGAATATCCCCTAAAAAAAAGCCACGGTCAGTATCAGAAAACCAAAATGGGAATATTACTTTCAGTTACTACAGAGTTCACTAAGCCAGAAAAATAATAATTCTGTGCTGGGTAAATCAAATGGAAATCCTCCACCTGGAAAAGGCAATTGCTTCTGAAAACTCAAGCAAACTACTCCATTTAAACATAAAACGCTACCCACTAAACACATCTTTGGTACAAACTCACTAAGTTTAAGGGAGTCAGACCCCTATATTTCTTCACAGGTTGGAAGAAAGATGCTACCACAGGATTTGAGACTATAAAGGTGAATGTCAGGAAATGTACTAGTAATTAATCTTCCTTCCTTTGCTCTCCCATTACAATCTACCCCTGTTCTGTGTCAGCTATCTTTGTGATGCTCACAACAAACTTCTCTCTTGGTTATATTTATGTGTTCCTGTAGAACATTAACAAAATGTCACGCTTTTCTCGAGAACACTGTTAACAGTTAATTACTCATGATAACTACTAAAAGGTTGAAGTGTTTGCTTTACTAGGCTCTACAAAGATACATTTTAAATGCCACGGGATAAGCTAGTTGCAATGAGAAGTTTGTTGTTGGTTTTGGGGTTTTTTTTTAACAATTCTACAGTTTGGATGCTGTGGTATGCAATCAGGCAGATAGGTTTAGCCTGGTGAACATGAAAAACCTGAACAAACTATTCCCATTTCCCCTACAAATGTATTTTTAATGCAAGAAGTATGGATATAATTCTTGTTAGAAATAATAGATATTAACTTTAAAAAGAAGTATGTAAGTCAAAATGAATAGTATATGTCCTAATTTATCCAGCCCTATGGGCAATACTTTTCACCCCCTGACAGCCATTAACGTTGCTAGAAATCACAAAATTCCTTTGCATCCTGCAGAAGGCTATTCCTCACAGGGTAACACTTTGCTACTCTTATTGTGCAAGTGACCAGTCCCATCCTGCAAGACATCAGTCACATTTATATTAAAAGTGTAAAACAAGCTTGGCTCTCCCTCCTCTTAGACAAAAAACCCGATGGCAGAATTGTCAACCCTTACGGTTAGAATTCAAAAGGTCTAAGCCCATTGATACTCTAAAAAGTTCATAGTCTATAATGATTTTGCCTGTAATAGCTATCAGACAGCCTTTAACCATTTTTTAACATCAGGAGAATTGTGCCTGCTGTCTTCAATTAATCAAAACTCATGTACAACCTCATCAGATTATCAGTGCAGCAACTGAATTTGAAAGATTTGCCCACTATTATTTATTAAATCAGTGGCAGAGCTGATGTTGGAAAATAAGACCTTCCTGGGTCCCAAAAACATGTCCTAATTACAAATCATGATGACCTACCTATGTATGTTATGTATGAATGAAATAACCATGCAGATGTAGGAAGTGACTTCAATCTGACTGCGAAAGAAATGGAAGCCAACCTTTCTCTGGGGAGTTTTCAAATCACGGAAGCTTCCTGGTAAGAGTCTTAGTGCCTTGTATTCCAAAGAAAATGCTGTACGCTGCCGTACTGTATCGAGATAAAATTAACACAAACAGTACTTCCAATACAACAGAAATATGGTGAACACAAACCTTCCTCTAATCACCAGGTTACAAGCTGGTGCAATGAAAACAGATCCAAGCAAAGAACTTGTCAGGCATCAGTGCAGTTGGCAGTAGTTTACCCCGAAGGATTATGTAGACTTGCATTTGCAATGCCCTTGCTATCTCCAGGGCAATTAGATGTAAAAGGGTTTTATTTTTTGGCTACTTCAGTAGTTTCTGAAGGGGTGAACCAACTACAACTTTGCTTCTTCTGCCACTCATTACCTAGGATAAGACCCACAAAAAAAGAGCACAAGGCAAGAAGTACGTATTTGAAAATACGGGTAGGACTGCTAGCACCCAAGGAGTGCTGGATGCTGTCTCTTTTCGCGTGGTAATGTGCAGTTGGGTGCGCCATTCCCTAGAGAGGCAGCTGCTTGTTAGAACCGAGCTCTGTTACGGCCCACTGCAAACCTGCTCTCAGCATATGGGGTTAGTGGTGGCACCTCCATGCTGCTTCTTAACCAGCTTCTGAAGGGATCACCGCTGCTCCTTCTCCTAGGCCCAGTGCAAATGTTTGGGAGTGAGAGAAATAAAAATCAGCGCTTAGTTAGAAGACTACACTGAGTGATAGAATTAAATTTGATGTCTTTGTAGAACTTTGAAAATTCTTTGCAACTTTTTGCAGAATAGTAAAATTCATTTGTTCTTGAAACAGACACCAGAAACTTAGAGGCAATAAGCACAGAGGACATTTTAAGGAAACACACCATTTACTAGTGAAAAGCAAGCATTTGTATCTTTGCCTTTCAGCTTAGTTACAAAACATTTGTTCTGACACTTTGAGAGTGCCAGTGATAATCAGGTGTGTTCAGTTTATTTTCTTTTGCCTTTTGTAATTTGTTATACCTCTGTCAGGTATTTGGCTCCCTCTCTCAAAAAGTTCTGAACTTTTTGGTTTACCATTCAGAAATCTCTATGGAATAACTTCCACTAGGCTCTGCAGTAAAGCAAGGTTTGCAGGAAGAGGTAATGTTGTCCTTTATTAGAATAAGGGTTAGAGATGGGAAAAAAACCCAAGCTTTCAAATATAAAGGACGGGACTCCTTTCTGATGTACAGCATTTGAACTGAGCAAAGGCTCCCAGGTGAGTATCAACAAGCTAAAGAAGGAATTAAAATATGTTTGTTTATTGAGAAGACTTGAATTACGTTTTATTTTAGAAAGTTTGTATTTAAACACGTCTTCACAAAAGCATTAAATAGTGTGAACTTTACCAACACTTCTTGTTAAATGCTTAATCCACACCCACATCAAAACAACGACAGAAGGCTAAGCTCTTTACATATGAGAAGGTGACTTTTCACACATAACCTTAACAGCAAACCTTTTGCTTTTTTCAGGGAAATACAAAGCTCCAAGATAACAAAGTTTCCTTAATTTACATATCTTCCAAGAAGTGGAAATTACAAAACTACAGACAACAAACATCGGCTAATCAGTCTAGGGAAAAAGGTGCAAAGGGAAAACTCAGAACTGGTTTTGTTTAAAAGCTACAAGGGGCAGAAAGGACCTGGAGCTTACGAATGCTTTTGTTTTGCTAATCTACCTAATGTGCTAGTGACAAAAAAAAAAGCCTTGAATGAATGGTCTGACTTTGTCCTAGTGTGAACTGAGTAGCTGCTTCTTAAAAAGTCCAACACTTGGTTTGTATTTAAACAAGTCTTCCTGAAGACCTGTTTTCTCAAGGGAGTCTTTATAAGGGAACAACAACCGTTGATTTTGTAGTCATCATGTGAGTAACCTGTAAGAAAGTCAGCAGGGCCTTGCCTACTGTGAGACTTTTTGAACCTGTAACTCTCCAGCAGCACAGCTGTCAGCTGTAGAGCCTGAGGAAGCTGTCATACAGACAATATTCAAATGTAGTAGTATTTTTCCCACAGTGCTGTTGAAATGAAGCCCTTTTGTTAGCAAAGCCTGAGAGACATTAGTATCCTGAAATGGAAACAAATAGAGTGAAGAAGGGTCTCCTAACCCAATAAACACTTGGCAAGTGCAGTGTGTCCCCAGAGCTGAAACTACACACCACCACCAAGTTTTAAATCTCTTCCACAAATATAGGTTAGAAGTGTTAAGAATTTGTGGGAAAGTTTTCCTTCAGTGTAGACCACGGCTTGATGTTTATTCATGTGCTGTAGTAAGCAAATGAGAAACTAAGCACTCGGTAAATGGTGCATCATTTTGACTGCTTGATCCACTCTACTGACAAAACAGTTTGGCATAATTGCTGGCATACATAATATTTTCAAATGACAGTTCTCCAAACAAGCCAGAGCCTGAGCTAACAGCAGTGAAAGGTGAAGAGAAGCTGCCTACATATTCGGCTGAATTCTAGATTATTACTACAGACAATTAAGATTTATAGTTGATAATTGTCCACAACATAAATGTATTCCTCTACCTTCAGTACTTCCAGTTCCACAGCATGTACTGATATCTATCTTCAGCTGTTGCTTTAGATGTGAGAAGCTAATTTCTCTGCTATACCCTTTCCCAGCCATTTGACCACAACTGGTTTGAAACAGGCCTCAAATGTCACCAGTGCTGCCCCTGTGTGTAGTTTTGATTTAACATTGGTAGTATCACTCAGCTCACACTGTTGCTTTTGAGCCATGCCAGGCAGTTCCTAGTGGAGCAGCCTCAGCTCCATGCTGCTGTGTATCTTGGCTTGTAAACAGGCAGGAGTACACATATGGTTGCCTTGTTAATGGGAAAAATATTAAATCACTGGCAGAAAAAGACAAACAGCACTTTAAAGAAATCCGTGAGACAACGAGGTATGTCCAGTAACAAAGGTCTTGGGCTTTCAGCAATCTTTCAATACTACTTTGATGCCAGAATATTGTCACGGAATTGAAGATGGAGAGCCAAAATTTTCAAACATGCCTCTTCAGTTTTGGCATCTCAGTGTTTGGCTATCAAATTCCCAACAGTTAGCTGCCACCACAATTAAAGTGCACCTTTTGTAGAAGCAGTCGGGCAAGCAAAGGTAGAGTGACAGCAAGGAGACTGATGGCAAGAGGGACCCACAGAGCCGGATAGCCGGTCAATATACATTTAGCGGCTGCAGATAGGCCAGCTCAAAGAAACACGACCGTCAAGTTTCAGCTGTGAGCAGCCTGTAGTGGCGTGAGCAGCAATGTGGAGTTGGTCAGAGCGCCCACAGGGAAGACACAGAAGATATCTGCCTATAAAAAGGACCCTGCACAGCACAAACTGTGAGCTGTTCTTAACGTACCTGTTTACACCTGGTTTCAGAATAATAGCTCCCTTTTGAAAGTATTTTCCCTATTGCCAGAAAGAGGCACTTTGCATTGTCATCCTAAATCTTCCAAAGGTGTAATGCCTACAAAACTTGCGTAATGCCTACAAAACTTGCCAACACTGCCGTATAAAACAGGTTCTGAAACCTTAATTCTTTTTCCATTGTAGGAGAAAATCCAGCTTTCCTATCCTGTAACACCGTTTGGAAGAAGAAAATCTTGTAATCAGTAATACCATAATACCAGAGACAATGCAATTTTAGGTCCTTTGAATTTTTGGCCTATATGACTTAGGTCAGCCATTCAGTTACTATCACTGCTGTCACTCCACCTGGTCGAAGTGTTACTGAGATGCTCCTTCTCATTATCTATTAGGGACCACCTTGTCGCAGCCTCACACTTTGGTAGACAGCATTACATTGCCTTCCCTGCATTCCCTTGGCATATAGCGGTGTTTTTCCTTCCAGAACTAAGTTTCTGATGGAGAACTGCAAATAACCTGTTAACTCTCAGAAATATCTGTGACCAGTCTTCCACTTCAGTCATTTGTTTTTTTAATCTTGCCATATTTTCAAGGTTCTCTTTGTAAGGAGAAAGACTAGAAACATTCTAAATTCTCTTGTCTCCCAGGCCTTACAAATTGGAGAGGATAGGCAGCCACAGGTTTTGTTAAGCTACAGAATGCTAGCCTCTACTTTCAGCTCATACTTTATCTTCCTACTCTGACTACAAGTAAGGGTAATATCTGTGATGATAGTTACAACGATTTTCCTGACAGACTAAAAAAGCTTCCACAGCAGCTCATCCAGACTGTAGACCAATATAATCTAATCAATAATATATGAAAAAGATATCCATATGGCTAAAAGAAGACTAGGATTTACAACTTTCTAGAGCTGTATTCTAGACTGTATTTTTTCTTTCCCAAATTAGAGTTTAAGATTGTGCTAAGTAGCCATTTCTCTTAAATGCAGTACACATGACACTGATGGTGACAACCTGCCTTCTGGAAAGGCACTACCAGCACCCCTACATACCACTCATAGCGTGAACATACCCTCTTGTTAACTATAGATCCATTGTCTAGGTGACTCTTGTGGTTTGAGAACAACAGAGGAACCAATTTGATGCATACGGGCTGAGCATACTCCAGATGAGCTGCTACTGGCTATAATTCTGACACCTTCCACTTCAACAATAATGTATCTCTCCCCTCCTTGTGGTTACTAAGCTAAAGGCACAGCTGAGAATGAGCTTTTTTTGCTTTTACCACAATGATGGAATTCTGGGGTTAGGCTGTTCTCATGCCAGCTGTGATTATTTTGCGACAAGGCCCATTACAGGGAAGGTTAAGGATAGGAATGTTGCATTAATGTATGAGATTTTTACTTTATCATCATTAAGAGTTTCGGAAAGCTGAGGAGTTCCTGAACTTCTTAAGAATTACTAATAAATCTTCTCTTTATTCTTTGTCCTAATGGAAACAAAATCATTACAATCACAGTGTCTCTGCACATATCTTTCTCCCAACCTGAATAGCATTTGCATCCATGGGGCAACTGCAGCTAGATTTGAGAAAGCATAGAGGTCTCAAGGCAATTATATTCCTACTAAGTTTTAGTAGGAATAGTCCCGAGACTTTGCCTCAGCTAAGAGAAAAACAAACCTCAGTCAGATCTTGCTTATTCTTGGACACTATGTCAAACAACAACAAGATGCAAAGACAGGAAAACTAATCCCAGAGTTCAGCTAAATACATCCCCAGGCCAGCCCATCACATTCCAGCGCTTGGATTGAATAACATAGTCATTATTTACTTTTGCTGGGGTTTGACCTTGGATAGTCAGGTTTATCTTACTGGGTTCCCTTTGGCCTTGGCACACCAGCTTTTTGAATTAATTTCCACATCCAGTCTGTGATGACTCTGTTTGTACTGGCACATCATACCCTGACTTATCAACTGAATGGGACAACTTGGGTGAACTATTTAGCTCTAGTCCACTGCTGCAAGTGTCACCTGAATTTCCAGCTTGTTTTGAACATGATGGCAGACTACCTCAGAGGATTAATAAGCAGATATCACTGTCTGTTTGCTTATTCTTATTGTCTTTATCCTAAGCATTTGTGACTGGCTACTGTTGCTCCAAAATGGGAGTTAGGCTACATGCATTAGTCTGTCTTCCTGTGAGTAGTTCTTATGTTCAGGTATTCTAACTACGTTCCGAATTACTTTCTAGGTCTTCGTCAGCCTCTAATTTTAGCATCACCGTCCAGAGTTGGTGTCATAAGCCATACCTGTTGCTTTCTACAGTTTCTATATTGGGATATCCTCCTGTTTTTCTGTTAACACTTTAAAAAAATGTACTTCATACACTGAAATTATAAGCTATAGAAATACCTGGCGTTTTTCTAATGTGAGATAATATTTTTAGCTTTAAGCAAAGACTTTTGCTCAAATCACATTGCCAGTGTAGTTTGTGCAAGGTCACCTTTTGCTTACTGAACACGCAACCTGAGAATCATAATTGATATATGCTAGGAAAAACATAGTGTAACTGTATATAATGGTGGAGACTAAGAGACAAGCACCTTTTCAGAATGTCACTGTTTTCAAATGGCCTAGCCTTTGAACTCATATTTTGCTATTAGCATAAAGCAATTGGCAGCTTCCATTAATATCTCTCTTCTTTTTAAAATCTAATTTATATAAGCAAGTAGAAGCTTTTAATCAGACAAGCCAACAAAACATGGATAAAGTATGGACACCACTGCAGGACTGCATGAAAAAAGCGAATAGTGCAGCAATTCCGGAATGATTTTGATGGTGTAAGCCTGGAATGACTCTCCACTGTGATGTTTTTATTCCAGAAAATTGTTGATTTATTTTGGAAGACAGTACACATGCACAATGGCCAACAACACTAGGTGGGCAAGCACAGAGCGTGATTTTCATAGCCATATGCAGTTCTACTGTCATCTGGGTCACTTTGGAATCTGTTGGATGATTATGGTTTAAAACTCTCAACTCCTTAAGTTTGTACCTAGAGCAGTATGAAGTGTTCTAATTTATGTCAGTATTTTAGTTCAGCTTATTTAAAAATAGAATCAACTGGAAAATGTTCATAGATTTTCCTCTTCATATTTAAACTATCTAAATAATTAACTGAACTTTGATAAACTTCAGTTAACATTTTATACTGAAAACAAAGTGATTGTGTCTGTGCATGTATGAAACTGATAACTTAATCTTTCTGACAATCTTTTAAAGCAGTTCTGTTAATAGACCTAGACCCTAGAACAATTTTCAGCTGGTGAGCCACAGAACTGCAGGAACTCATGGAATTTGAGACGTCTCTGGACTGCTACCAGGGGGTCACAGAAAGATAAGGAAGAAAAACCAGCAAATAGAAGTTTGTAAGCCAGATAGCTGCACAGCCGTAAGAAATGTTTTGTGAATCTGCAAACAGGGAGGCTGAACTAAACTGTTATCAACAGTTAGTTAAAGGGGAGCCGTCCCTGCCCGTACGAAGTCCATGTACAGGAACATTTAGAGAAGTTTGCAAAGTCACTGTTGTGTGTTAGCCTTGAATCCTATCAGTATCAATCAAAATATCAATATTGTTAAAGAGCTTGTCACTACTACGGTTACCAGTTGTAGTTGGCATAACAAAATTTTTAATTCTTACTGCTTGTTAAGGAAAGGGAATACACTAGACTTTAACCTAAGGGGTTTATCCTTTGTAACTGGTAACACCATGTAGGCAATAAGTTTTAACAGCCACGTAATTGAGTTAAGAGTGAAGGGATAAAACAAGGAGAAAAATACCTGCCATAAACAACCTGTATGTTCATGTTGTTCTGTATTTATATTCCTCACAGTCACAGCTGTATTTACACCAGAATTTCTGTGCCTAACAAACAAGTTTAATCTCATAAATATGTACATGTATTTGGCTTAACTCGTTTTGAAAAAGTGAGATAAACAGAAAAAGTAGTAGTAGATGCGAATGCAACAGCTAACTCCTCTGTAGCTGGGCACATATTTAAAGGTACTAAGCGTTAACTTTAAACCACTGTAGAATGCTTACATTTTACCCATGACACATAACCAAACTTAGCAGGAAGGTTAAACCTGTGATAGCCAAGCAGATATCCCCAAATTTTTAGATGCATAAAAGAACTAAAAAAGATCTCAGCAAGGTCCTATAAACAAGGTAAGAAAAAAACCCCAAAAAACAGAGAGCTATC
>NW_010230127.1:0-12045 GCF_000690775.1 Eurypyga helias | reverse complement strand
AGTGAGGGTGGATTTTGCACGGGATTAGTTGTTTAGAAGAGCTAAGAGTGAAAAGCATATTAATTCTAATGTAACTGAGAACTCTGTCTCCTATTCAGCCAATCATTTAAAAAGCCTGTTTGAGATTTACTGAAGCTAATGAGATTTAAAATGCTTAAGTTTATACTCTGATTCATATTGTTTTCTGAATTGGCATCTTTGATAATGAGGGAGTTTGTTTAAAAAAGGAGAGAAACAAACAGTTCATACAACCTTCATGGATGCAAGTCCTGCCTGCAGCTTAACTTTCACTGAACTGAGTAAAAGGCAGAATAAGCCAAACCGTATTTGTGCATTTATTGAAAGTGAGCTGTGGTATCAGAAACACACATCTAGAGACAGAAATAGCTGTCAAGTCATTTAGCTGCCATGCAGAACTCGTATATACATACACAGATAGCCATTTTCATACTGAAAAACATGCTTTGAAACTGCCTGTTTGCAGGATAAGAAAAGACAGACCTGTTAATACCTTGGCACTTCTGTTTCCAATCAATTAAAAAACCCCACTAGACCTTGTTTCAGATTTCAAGCAACTACAGAAATATAATAACAATTGCTAATAATATATCATACTAAAATCTCTCTTTCAGTCTCTGCAGCACTTAGACACTGTTTTAAGAAAATTCCTAGCTATTTTGGTTATAAAGAAAATCACCATAATGTGAAACAGTCCTTTCTATTTTCAGTTGTTTCCAGACTTGACAATATAGCTATATCCTTGGTGTATTCTTTTTATGTAATAAACACTTCAGATCTTTATTTTATGGTAAGGGTATTGTTGTTAAGCAATTCTATAAAAATTAACATTAATAAAGGAGACTGATAGCTGGGAAGAGTAACTAAGAAATGGTGTGTACTACTGCCTCAAGCCATCCTAGGCTGAGTATTTGCTCTAAATCTCGTGACACTACTGGTGTTAGTATTTTTACAAGTTTTGTCACCCATAGATTATCTGCATAGAGTTGGAAGCCACAATAATGTACTTGTCAGCTAGCACAAATATTGTCATTTTCTCAAAGGATAATCTGCTCCAAATACATGAATGAACTTTATGACTAGCCATGTCCAAATCTCAGTAATTATCACACTTGAAAAATGGGTAAGCAAGGAAATTGTCTGTTTTGTTAAGGAGATCTGTAAGGAGTGTCACAAATACAGTGGCAAGCAAGCACATTTTGAAGAGAAAGATTTGACTGATATCCTTGAGGGTGCCACATTTAGTAAGTAGCACTACCACTACTTCCTTTCTCTTAACCAGAAGGCTTCAATTATAAAGATGAACGCACTTAGCACTGTCCTAGACTCCAGTTACGTCTCTATCCTAACACAGTCTGCCTTCTGATGGTAGAAAAAACCTTAAATTACCTTGTGCTCATGTGTAAAAGTCTCAGCTTTCATAAAACTTAAGGTTTAAGAGACACTTTCTAGAGATAAGAGATAATTTCAGAGATACTTACTGAGCTTGAATATCAGCAGCAGCTCTGTCGTTCCACCCACAACCATAAAAAGTGCCGAGACTCGTGTCCTGATCACTCCTCTGAAAGGCAAATAAATAGCCACTAGCATTTGGTTTCTCATGAGCTAAACTGCTTACACATAGCAGTCCGCCTCTTCTGACACTTCTGGGACTGACACAGATGGTGAGTCAAAGTGCTTTCAAATAGTAACTTTATGCTCATGGAGTTCGTTTTTCAGATTCTGTTTTCCCTTAAGAATAGGTATTTTTAAAATACTTGCATCTCTTCTACTTTAAAGAGACCATCAGGAAAGCCTGTCAGCAATTTACTGTGAGCGCAGAGGGGAGGGGAATTCGATTGTTCGTAGCAGATTATCACCAGCTATTACACACTTAATGTGCTGTAAGGTATAAGGCTGGAAACAAATTTGCGTTACTTTATCACAGAGCTCAAATGCAATTGCTTAACAATACGGCCACACTGATACAGCTGCTGAATAGAAGACCGTGATTTGAGCTGTGCCTATTAGACTTGTATATACAAGCAATTCAGGCTAAGAGGAGCAAAAACCTGCTTACTTTACAGCTACTTGGTATTGCCCGTATGTATGCTTACAGAAGAGAGAGTTAACGGAGCAGTAAAAGTGCACCTGTGTACATTATTCATGTACATTTATCTGTCAGAAGATACAGCTAAAATCCTCTTGACAACTGCTTTCGCTATTAAAACAGTATGCATGTTTTACCATAACGGGAGACTATTCTGTATCCAAAAAGCAACACTTGGTAACTCACTAGTGAATTACCAGGTGAATTTGTTAAGGTTATTTAAAAGAGGTAGGAAAATTTTGGCTACCTTTAAGTTACTTCATAAGCATCACAAGAATCTTGCTTCTAAACTGTAACTGCCATGGCACTGCAACTCTCTCTATATTGGCAAGTTTCCTGTTACATCCACTAGACTGTATTTATTTGGCTGTGCTAAAGGAGACTAATGGTTAAAGTACTCAAGTCTCTATGTGGCTGAGGGAAAGCATCAGAGCTCAACACTTCACAGATTTCTGGGAAGCTAATAAGATGTGTGGCTGATGCTGCATGCCAAGAAGTGGGCAAATGGCAACAGAAAATCATTTCAAGTCACTTCAGGATCTTTGCTGAGTCATACCAGTTTCAGCGTCTGTGTGAGCAAGTCGGTGTGGATTCCACATCACACTTGGAACTACCAGAAGGGATTTTTGCCTGCCTTTACTATTTTTATAGCTAATTTAAAACACCTGCCTGAAAAAACACCAAAACAAATTGAAAAATGCAGACTGAGACAGTGTGTCTGAACATCTCATATAGCCATAATTTGACAGATCCAAATCCAATGGCACATGCACCATTACTGAAGAACAGTGTTCTCCTGACTGTTAGACCATGACGCTATTATCAATACAGACAGAACTATCCTAGTATAAAATTTCTCCTAGTTCCTTTTAATTTTCTGATGAGTAGTTGATGCATCTGTTACCCTCCTCCACGCCTTGCCTATTTTAGGCTTACTAAGAGGCTCAAGGCATCTCCCCTTAACAAGGTGGGTGGGCAGAGTAGAAACTGATTTATATTTCTGACGAAGCACTGAGAGGCCCTTTCAGTCAGAGATGAGTTCTGGACCCCAATTTTCCACCCTATTCTCTTCATTGCTCCATGAAAGGAAAAGAGACCATGCCTACCAACCATCAAATCATCATGACCATGCTCAGCTCAGAAGTTCGTACTGATAGATTAGGTCAGGAGGCAGAACTAGCATTCCTTTCATTTCCCCTCTCCGCTTGTCTACTTGCTGAGAGCCAGAGGAGGAACAGCACTCAATGACTGCTACAGCTTTAATTCAGACCTGGGTTAAAGGCTTAGGTAGCCTGACCAAACACAGCGCAAGTGACTGCTGCACAGCAAGTTCTTCATCATTGTGCTGATGTATGGAATAAGCTCCTATATTGCATATTCCAATAATCTATCCATGAGTAGATAATGAAGATACACAAGGCCATGCTGATTTCCATTTGCTGACTAGATACAGACAGAACACAAGCCTCTTAACGTTGCTTTACTGCCATTGAGGATCTCAAACCAAGTGGCAGCTGTGTGCCATCCATAAAAAAACAGAATCTTCACCCTACCTTAGTCTGCTTCCAGTGGACCGGCATTACCACAGATTTATCTCTAGCTAGCTCTCACCTGTACTTACTGTAACCAGGCAAAGCTTGCAATAGTGTGAGATGGAGAGGGGTAAACCTTGGTTTCACTGGCATGCCAAAGCAGCCCTGCAACCCACTGTTTTGCTGCAACCCTTTCAACAAATCCCAGTTTACAGAGTTAATGGACGGACAGAACTACCTCTGAGAGTGTCGTTATTATGACAGGGCCATGTTAAGTGTGCATGTACAAAATCAGTTCTTTAGGATTTTTTAATTGATGGTGATTTTTCTTTGTTTAAGCAGCATGTAAAAAAATTCTACTTGGAATGTAAACCACTTCATGGGATCATAATTTCCACAGACCTTCAAAATCAAGTTTTGCTGGTAGACAAGAGCAAGTCCATCAAGAAAAAATAAACATATTCTCAAGCTCAGTGCTACCATTTGTATTGTCAGGGAGCTCCCTGTATTGCTAGATCATAAAGACTTAGAACAATGTAGCCTGGGAGTTAGTGGTAATTATTAAGTCATCCTACTTACTAAAGGAGTGTGCTTTGTTCAGTCTAGAGGCTCCTTCCATCTCCCTTAGAAGATCATTTAAGCTAAAATAACTCAGAGTCAAAAAATGACTAGCCTGTATGCTTCAGTTTATCCCATCTGTCTCTAATTTAATCATACTAATTAGCCAAAAATTAGTCATAAATATCATATTCTCCTTCTGTCATCGCTGTGCACATCCTCTGTATTTATCTGCAGATGCCTTGAGCACTTATTTGTTCTTGCTACAGTAAACATTGTTATGTCAGGAACCCTACTGCGATAAGCTTCTCTTTAACCAACAGTCACCCTAAGGGAAACATCCTGCGTCCGGAGCTGGGTAGCAAGTGGCAACAGGCTATCAGGTGGTAACAAACGCTCAAAGGTTTTACATCCAACAGTTTGTTCTATCTTCACCATTCAAAATCAAGATTTTGAGGAGCCTTGGACTAAACAATTTTTTAAATCTTGGTTAGCATGTTAACTACGCAGATAGATAACTGTGTTATCTATTATGCAAAGGGAAATAGTATAACTTTTTTTTCAAGCAAATATAAGAGCTAATGTGATTACGTATGGTACCATTTTGCAACCAGGTAGAAATGAACAGTGCCCCTAACCTGGGAGCACAGACAGGAGTTGCAGCTGGTCAAGGAAAAGGAAGAGCAAGAGGACTCTTAAAATTTTGCAGTTTTTGCAATATTTGGGTGTGTGTTTAAAAACACAACACCAGCAGTCACAATATTTAACTTGAGAAATTGTGCAGAAAAACATTTAACTTGTTTGTTTGTTTCCCTATTGACATTCCATAATCTATAATCAGGTTGTGCTTTTTAAGTATGTCCTTTATTATAACTGAAATTGTATGTTCAATGTAACATTTTAAGGTTTTATGCAATCCAACTAATCCAGGTCATGGATTTAGAAGATACATTTTTCTTATGAAGAAGTACATTTTGCATAATTCAGAAGAGTTTTACACAGAACTGTATTCTCAGATGGATAAAGATGTGTAAATTCCTCAAAATCAAAGGGAACTGATACCCAGGAGGGCAAAGCAGACAAAACAGCCCATCAGCAACTCAACCACATGAAAGACCACAAAGAAACTCCAAAGCCACCCACGCAGCTGCCTGAGAAGTCTGTCAAGGAATGAGAGGCTCTTGTTCAGCTCATGTTGCTGCTGCAAATGTGTTTGAAGAGCTTGGCAATACATCTGGACTTTACGAGTGGCATGCAAAGATGAGAAAAATGAAATTGGATTGAATTATGTGCTGCAGTACACTGGCGGTGTCATATCTCAGCTAACTAGGATGTAATTTAATTTACAAGATAATGGAACAAGCACCTCCTGCATTCCTTACTTCCAGAGGGGCAGCTGACAAACATATCCACAGTGTAAGTACAAACTTAACTAGTCACCTAAAAGGCAAAGAAGATAGTATCCTTTCCATAGTACCTTAAACTATGCTTATTATTTAAAGATACCTAGAAAGCCTGTGTTTCTGAAAAAATGAATAGTCAGGCCTTGAACATCAGAGATCTATAGAACCAGAATAGGCATGGTGTAGAATCAATCCCTTTGTTTCTACACCCTTCAGAAACTACCAGTTCTTACTGGTGGAGTAACAGAATAACACAGCTATTGTATCACTTGTTGTTGCAGTCTACCTGATGGCTTTATATAAAGCTGACAGAATGCCCCATCTTACTTTGTTTTTCCACCTACAAATGCAAAGACATCCCTTTTCCAAATTCTTTGCTGTCCTCAGAAATATGACAAGGGACTGAACATTTTCAAGATCATTGTCAATAAACATTCAAAACAACTCATCTCAAATTTTGATCTCTACTGCACCAACATACCTCAGCTAGCTGCACTGACATGTGAAGAGAGTTTTTGATGAGAAAACACTTATTTAAAGTACATTTTAAACAAATTATTTTAGATGCCTTCAAATTGCTGCAGGGAGTAGAAGGGAGGATGAAGAAAATCCTGGAACACTGACGATGCTTGCCTTCAACGCTTGTTAAATGCTCCCTTCTTTTGTTCACTTTGTGAGTCTGTAGTAAAATGAACAGGATCTGAAATACACATGGTGAAGGCTGCAAACTCCTTATTCAGTCTCTGTTTAATCTTCCACGACGCTTTTTGTTTAAATCTGTGAGTGACTCATAGCAGTGGCTTCAGCCAAGCTTAGTGCAGACAGACTGCGTGCCCACACAAATACTGATGAGTCTATTCCCACTGCTGGCTTGTAAGATTCCCACTATCTCCATCCTGAGCTTTTTTGAGGAGAGATTATTCTTTGCATAGGCCTCTGCCAAAGTGTCTCATATTCTGCGGATGGGAATAGTCGGAGACAAGATACTTTATAGAGACATTTTCATTTATGACCTAATATAGCAGATTATTTTTTGCATTAGTTCAAATGAAATATTTGTCTGTGAATTACATTTTTATAGGCCCCTGAATAATGCACTTTTATTTACAGTTAGAAAACTCTATAGGCAGTACCTTTTATATAAAACAAATTTATGTTGCAACAACATTCTCAAAACAAGAATCTACTCACATGCCATTGGCCATTGTTGTACACAGTTAGGAGACTTCAGTGGCCAGAGCAGAAGCCAGAGCAGAAAGTTAATTAGCTTTGACCATCTGGATTAAAATCTTAAATCCTCTTTCACATGAGAATCCTCTTCCTCATACAAATTTCTGGCACACATCTAGCTTAAAAGCAGTTATTGCATAGTATGTTCTGCACTGTAGTTGTCTTCACATTCCTGCAATAATTGAACAGCACACTTGGTAATATGTAGATCTTCTGCTTAAAAAGCAGTCAGAATGTGATTATCCATTAGGTATAGAAGGTCCAGCCTGGGGGATCATTACCGTGCTAAAATGATCTGATTTTTTACAGAAAGGGTTCTACCCCACCCCACTTTTCTGAGAGGTATTATTTTCTTCTGGTGGCAGTTTTTAGCCAGATAAATTTTGTCATCTGGCATATTTCCTGGCTGCTCAAATGCCAGCATCGAGCCTGAAGGAGGCTGTGGAAATGCACACCTTGGGGAAGAGTAGGATATCCTGTTTTGGTACTGCCCCTGAGCTAAGGTTAGTGTAAATGATCCTCGCACCAGACTTGAAGATTCTGGTAGCCTGTTACTGTGCACACCAGCAGTGGTGAAGTGAAAAAAGAGAGTTTAGTTGTACTTGAAGTTTTACAGCAGTTCAGCAGAGTGCTCTGAAACACTCTCGCATATTTAAAGCCGTAAGAGCCAATTGGTTCTAATTCCTGGCTCTTAGACTTTTAAATATGCAAGAGTGTTTCATATATGACATATACTCTGCTGAGGCTCCATGGGAAGGTGTATAAAGTTTAGGATTAGGATAGGGTTGAGTTAATGAGGTAGGAGTTGGCTATATTGGAATACTGTCCTAAGACCTTTTACATCAGTTTTGATGTAAACCCTGGACATCCTTTAGTGGATTTCTGCTGCATGGAAATAGACCTGAACTGTATCTGGTACCAGGCTACTTCTAGCTCAAGATCTGCCTTGTGGTGAAAAGCATACTTGGGAAGCTTGTATTCAGGGAATGAATTGAAGTCAGGTGTTTTCCTGAAGGAACTTGGTGGCGACAGCTCTGATTTCAAGTTACACATTTCAGGACTTTTTCTTGGCATTTATGCAGGCAGACTAAGGCTTTCTTTGTCTGTAGGGAGACTACTATTACTTATGGGTCCCAAAATGGACCTATAGCTCTGAACATTTTACTGTGTTTAGATGCAAGATCACAAACAGAGAAATTCTGAATTGGTAAACCCTAATTTCTGGTCCTTGCATCACCTTTTTAAAGGAGGCATTTGGTTCTGAAGCTTCCCATAGGACTACTGTAATTTTCTCTGTATTTACAAAATCTCATTTTTATCTGGATCAGTCTAGTTAATCTTTGGTTAAAATTTTTAGTTAAAAATCTTACCCTTTGATTTCACAACCAACTTAGACTGATCTAATACTTTTGTGCGCACAGCTGGATGTACCAAGAGGCAGGTGCCTTTTACAATTGACCAGCAACGTAAGATCCTTGAGTGTAACAATGGCACATACTAGGTCAGCCTAGACCTTAGCCCAGCAAATATAACTCATTTCTCTTCTCGTTATGTCAAACTTTTTCCTGTTTTCAGACCTATTTCTACGTCAATCTGATTGACAACTGATTAAAATTTGGGGGAACTTGGCATTACATGAGTAAGCTTAAATGCTGTATAATATAACAAACCTTACAGGAAGTGACAGTAAGAGAAGTATCTAGACAATCTTCTGAGTTCCTCACAGTTATTGCATTTTGTAATACAGTAGTGACTGTAAAACGAAAGCTGAAAGATACTGCTGCCCAGTGGTGGAAGTACTTCTCCTATTCACGTTCTGGTATAATCCATCAAATACTAGGATAGAACTATAATTTAGATGCCTTTCACTGCCAGCTACATTCAGCAACAGTAACCAAAGTGGTAAATAATTAGCCAGTTACTTTTCTATATGTTTTTGAAATAAATTATCTTACAGATGCTTAAACCTATGCATCTATGCATTTATCTACACTTTCCATGCAAACTGACACAATTCAATCGACACAATTCATGCTTCCACCTTCAAGCATTCTTCAAGCTTCTGAGAAGGCTGGAAGAAGTTTATAAAACTGTTTGCTGCTAATACTATAACATGAAATAAGCTCTTTGTGCTTCACAGCAGTCATGATGTCTCATCACAACAATGGGGCATAGTGAAAGCAGAAGGAAGTCGTTAAAAATACAAGTTGGGTTCACATCATTCGAATGGCTACCAGATGGGGCTCTGAGCTGCCTGGAGATTCCACCTGAGGGGTTAGAGTTGCCCATGCACTCTGCAGCGGGATGAATGGGCTCTCTGTGTCACCACTGCCCGGAGTGGGAAACCTGGCTGATCACATCTGGTAAGAGTCTTGAGGTAGGCCATCAGTAGGGAACCTGAGTAGACATCAGTAGGGAACTCATGGACAGAGGGAAAGGCTGACAGTGCTTCCTGAATTGTCCAGGAGGTACTTAACTGTCCCTTCTATGTGATTTATTAATTCTTTGGGATTAGGCAGTAAACTGCTCAGCCAGAAGCAGAAGGACGTTTTCAGTAGCTGCATGGATTTTAGTGCTGTCCTGCCAGCCAAGGCTGGGGAAGGCTTCAAAAATCCTCTCTCAGTCAGAGGTCAGGAATTACAACAAAGGGAACAGGAAATGAAAAAGATGACTGAAATATAAATATTTGAGATAAATATTTAAGTTTCCATTAATAAGTATATATAATATAAATACAAAAGCACATCAGATTACTAATCTGTAATACAGAGAATTTTAACAGTAGTTATAATATTTTTATTTTTGGTGTATCAGCTTTATCTGTATATCATACAGATAAAATTACAACTAATTTTCTGATACTTGAAACACTTGTTCTCAGAGTTGTCAAATGGATGTTCAACTGTAATGAATCTAAAAATCAGACATAAATTTATACATTAGACTAAATAAAATTTATAAAGCTTACTCTCTGCAATTCATACATTAGTCATCTATCAAGACAATGTGTCTCAAAGCACTTAAAAAAAGTGGAACTTAAAGATAGTATTTTTAAAATTTTGTGTGTGAAACCAGCTGTTCTAATCAGCTACTTCATTTGGAAATGAAATCTACTTGTGTATTATTGCAGTTTAAAAAATATTGAAACAAAAATGTGATCTTTTTTTTAGCTTGTAGAACTATATGCAGTGGGTTGCTTTGGTTTTGTTAAATACTGCATTATCTATTTGCTATTTTGCTTCTTAATATGTACCTGTATATTCCTATTAGTGAAGTCAGGTCAAGGAGTCTATCGCGTACAGAGGCAAGAATCATAGAATCATAGAATGGTTTGGGTTGGAAGGGACATTAAAGACCATCCAGTTCCAACTCCCCTGCAACGGGCAGGGACACCCTCCACTAGACCAGGCTGCTCAAAGCCTCATCCAGCCTGGCCTTGAACACTTGCAGGGATGGGGCATCCACAGCCTCTCTGGGCAACCTGTGCCAGTGCCTCACCACCATCTCTGTGAAGAACTTCTTCCTGACATCTAATCTAAACCTCCCTGCTTTCAATTCAAACCCGTTACCCTTTGTCCTGTCACTACAGGCCCTTGTAAGAAGTCCCCCCAGCTTCCTTGTAGGCCCCTTCAGGTACTGGAAGGCTGCAATAAGATCTCCCTGGAGCCTTCTCTTCTCCAGGCTGAACAAGCCCCACTCTCTCAGCCTGTCCCCATAGCAGAGGTGCTCCAGCCCTCTGAGCATCTTCATGTCCCTACTTTGGACTTGCTCCAACCAGTCTATGTCCTTCTTACACTGAGGGCCACAGAGCTGGACACAGTACTTCAGGTGGGGTCTCATGAGAGCAGAGGGGCAGAATTCACTCCCTCGACCTGCTGGCCACACTTCTCTGGATACAGCCCAGGATACGGTTTGTTTTCTGGGCTGCCAGTGCACACTGCTGGCTCATGTTCAGCTTTTTGTCCACCGGTAGCCCCAAAAAGAAGATAGTATGATTTCCAGTCATTCTTAGGAGGACTTAGATTGTTGAGAAAATTGTGTCTCTCTCATTGATGAATTATAATTTTCTTATGGTGAGTATCTTTGCAAGATTGAGATGGACACTATATCCCTTGCGTTCTGGCCCAGCAGATTTCATGTATGTAAGCAAGATACAACTGGTTGCAGACTAGGAAAGAAGACATATTGTAGCATTATGCAATTGTGGCTGCATAGTTGGACTCGACCTGTCAAAAGTCTTGGGCACATCAGGATGTGAGGCTTTCATGGTTTTGCTTGCCAGGGTGGAATTACTCCCATTTTGATTGGCAGAGGTAGGACACCACAGACCCTCCTAGAAAGCAAGGGGAAACAGCAGTCTTTAATCCTTCATATTTTTTTATGATTTAGTGAAAATGCTGAAGTATGTACCTGCATACTTTGCAGCCTGAGCTTGCTGTAAAATTCTCCCCTCTTTAAGCACAGTATGGCTGAGTTAAGAGACATGACTCCCAGAACACTGGTACTGGCTTTATCTTGTAGCAGTTTTGGTTTATCTTGAAAGCAGGCATCATGGGAGGAAGCACATGTGGGTCATGTTTCCATGCCTTTATTAGCAACCATTAAGAAGAAACTACCCTGTTAAATGAAAACTTTTGATGGAATGACATGGGGCCAAGAATAGGACCTCTAAAAATGAAGCTCTCATATGGTTGATTATGCAGCGAGTGGCAGTATTCCTTTTACTGAACAAAGCATGAACTCATGAATTTTGTGCTCCTAGAAGTGCACAAGATATAAAACTTGAGTCTTGTACATATGATCAAATGAAAGAAGAATAGAAAAATACTGATCTGGATAACTGTATTCCACTGAGCTGAATCTCACTTGTCTTGTAGTTGTCCCATAGTTTTGCTCTGTACTAATAACCAGTAACCATGATTAAACACGGAAGTAGCTGCCTTTAACATTAACCGTGATGGCAATTCATGTGCATGTACAGGTTTATCCTGAATACCATCTGCACTGAAACTTGAACACAGAAGTTTTGGACTCTTGTGGTATGTCAAACCCAAATGAAACAAGAAAGCACTTAAATCACGCAAGAGGTTGAGGTTTTCAATCTGATTTTCAAACTAAACCATTTAGATTTACTTCAGAAGCTAATTCAGTCTTCCAGATCCTTACTGGAAGAAAACTGAACCCATAATTGTGCAATCCCAAGCACAGGTACAGG